>NC_140180.1:111384470-111653374 GCF_963971535.1 Notolepis coatsorum | reverse complement strand
TAAGAACAGCAGGGCGGGTGCAAGCGGTGTGACATAATTGGCAGACTCGACTGTCCAATCAAAATTATCTGTTGCCGGCTGAATGATTGAATGAATGAAAACTGTATTAACAGATTGCAGAATGGGTACAATACAGTACAGCTCAATACAACAACAGTGGACTGGAGGATGAAGACCAGAAAAAGACTTTCGGCTTTTTTACATAAGGGTCCTCCATTTTCAATTCATCATATTTCATATCTAAATCATATAATATCTCATTGCTAAATATATGCAATATATAATCTAATAATCCAATAATCTAAATCTAATATATAATATAAAATTGCTAAATGCATGGGTATTTTATTTTGTCTTTAATGTTAGCTTGCAAACTCAAATACTGTCTTGAAAGGTCAGAAAATATTGTGATATCATATTTAGGCCATGATCGCCCAGCCTACGATTCATCATACTAGAGAATTTTGCTTCAGCGCTAGCGTCCAGAAGCCCTTCTGTGAACTAGGAATTCGCTTCTGGTGCTATGTAAGATTAGACTTGTATCATAGAACACACAATAATGGTCAGAAATTGGAATTTGTTGTACTGATACATTCTCAATGTTTAGCCCTGTTGTTATTAGTAGGTCCAGAGTGTTGCCATGTTGGTGGGTGGCCTCGTGAACATGTTGCATCAGTCCAAAACTGTCCAGTAGGTTCAGAAACTCGCAACCCCTGGGGTCATCCTTTTTGTTGATATGAATGTTTAGATCTCCATTAAGAATGATTCGATCATACATGGTAATGCAGATCGATATGAGTTCTGAAAATTCCTGTATGTACTTTGGTGGTCGATACAATGTCACACACACTACTGGCAGTTCTGTTTTCAATAGCAAGGTATTCAAATGATGAAAGTTTTCCCAGGTCAATATCACTGCACACAAACTGAGTGGAGATGATGGCTGCTATTCCTCTTCCCCTCTAAGACCACGTCCTTGTCAGAAAGTACACTACATTAAATGAGAATTAAATGAGAATACAACTAACGATATACAATATCGTGGACATCTACAGAACTAACAGAAGATCGAAAAAGAATTGTTTGGTAAACTGCAAATAATACAACTTTAACATGGACTCCTAAGCCAAGCTAAACTAGGATAATGTATGTCAGATAAACAGATGAGAAACACTGCTAAGCTAACGTTAGTTCTGGATTTTGCTAATGAAGGGCTAATATCTGAGGCTGCCGCAGCTAATAATAATAATATAAAAGAACAGCCATGGATCGTCACCACAGATAATTCAACAGTTGGATAACAGATTTCTACCACTACTGAACAAGCCCGGATCACCATCAGATCCTCTTCACCTTCACACCGCTCGGTAAGGACTGGAAGGCTTTCTAAACACCAGGCCATAGCAACAGCAAGCAAGCTGGCACTAACGTTACAACGTGTGTGTGTCTGTGTGCCCGTCTGCCAGTTCTTCAAGCCAGTGGCCCTCAGGATCCACAACCGGGGGCACGGACTGCTGCCAGCAGCTGGAGAACTAACGGCTGCAAAACTTGAGAACTATTAGGAATGTCTGACTCTTAACGACTAAACCCTGCATGGACTATAACGCATATTATGACCGATAGGTAGGGATGACCCCCGGTTCTAAACGGGAACCGGTACTATATTAGAAAAGACCGGAGTATTTATAAGCTCCGACGTCATTGGTACTGCTATCGATACTCTTTTTAGGAATTTAAAAGTTGCCAACGATCTCTCCTCTCTCTGTCTCTGCACGAGAAGCGAGCCGCAGCAAGCCATTATTATTACACACACTCCTCGCAAGTCGCGACTCACACATACTCATCATAGTCATACACATACGGGTACTTCTTAACTTAAGGAAGGTGCTGTCTCCGTGCTGAAGTGCGACACAGACAGCTCTGCCTCTGCATGCACTCATGATGGCGGATAGAGCGAAGCGCTCGAAAGTATGGATATACTTTACAAGAGTCGATGCCGACAACGCACGTTGCCACAAGTGCAACAAAACATTTGCCAGTAAGGGTGGCAATACGAGCAATTTATCAAAACATCTGTTGGCAAAACATGATATTAGTGTGCAGAAATGCGCCGTTTTCGACTGCCTTGCGCGCAGTGTTCCATCTGCATCCACGTCCACTGCAGCCGGTAAGCCAAGATACGGAGTTGCCTAGGCTAATAACGAATTATTACAAATAGGCTAATAAACAAAATAATTGTTTAGCTACAAATACTACAATCTAAAAACTTTTTATAGATCGTCAAGCTGAGGCGTCAGCCACCATGTCCCAGCCCAGTGAGCCCACCACACATCCTCCCTCTACCTCCACCACCCAAAGTCCTTTCTCCCTAGCAGCTAGAGGAAGGATGACAGAGGATAGGGTGAACGAGTGTCACAGGGCTGTGACAAAGTTTGTTGTCAAAGGCCTGCACCCGTTCTCTACAGTGGAGTCCAAGGACTTTAGGTAACAACTAATCATTCAGTGTATATCGTTTTTTTTGTATACATAGTTGTCTAACTTGTCTGTTGTTGTTATAAGTTATTATTGAAGCAGCTATTCCCACCACTCCACACAAATTTACAATAATTCAATCATTTCTAATATTTACTGTAGGGAGATGACCAATGCTCTCAACTGCAAATATACCCCTGTTAGGATAATTTTCTAGGTTCTTTAATCTTGTTTGTTTGAACTTCTGTTAGCCTTTTGCATTTGTTGTTTATTATAAAAAGTCTATAATTCAGAGTCAGACACATTTAAAACATTGTTGCTGCTGTTGCTGAAGAAATTATATTCATTTATTATATTTATTTATAAAGTTATATAAAAGAACATTGCTGCTGCTGTTGCTGAAGAAATTATATTTATTTATAATACTTATTTATAAAGTTGTATAAATAATAAAGCAATGTCGATTCTGTTCTTAATTAATTGTCTTTTTTTCTTGCAAAAAAATAAGCAAAAAGAACCGATAAGAGTATCGATAAAGTACTGAACCGTTAAGCAGTATCGATAAGAGTAGTAGTATAGATAAAATCCTAACGATACCCATCCCTACCGATAGGTACAGACCATCATCTGCACCTTTGTGTATACCGTTACTTTTAGTCATATTTTATATTGGCTATATTTATTGTAACTTATATTATGACCAATAGGGTATACAGACTCTCATCTGCACCTCTGTATATACGGTTTATTTTATATTTAGATTAAATTTGTTTATTGCCTATATATATGGCTATTACCCTGAGCATTACCTGTACCCCCCCCCCCCCCCCCTGCTACTATGACGACTGATCACTAAAGGAATATCCTGTCTAGTCCAGAGGATAGAATGTTTTCCCCTCTGCGTGGGTGAGATCTGTTTGCTGCTATCCCAACCTCATCCTAGAAGCATTAGCATAGCATAGTAGCATAGCCTCTCAAGTATAGCCTATATAGCTCCACGGATAGAGACTGAGAACTGTCTATACTGACGGAACTTAAGTAATTCCGAGATGTTACTGGACTTCCGCAGGTCGAAACCACCTCTGCAACCAGTCAGCATACGGGGAAACAACATTGCGACGGTGCAGACATACAAATATTTAGGTGTGCACCTTGACGATAAGCTGGCCTGGGCTGCAAACGCGGAAGCGCTCTACAAGAAAGGACAGAGCCGGCTGTTCTTCCTTAGGAGGCTCAGGTCTTTTAATGTGTGTGGGGAAATGTTGTTCATGTTATATCAGGCAGTGGTGGCAAGTGTGCTCCTCTATGCCGATGTCTGCTGGGGTGGTAATACCACGGCCAGGGATACCAGGCGGCTGGATAAGCTGGTGAAAAAGGCTGGCTCAGTGGTGGGGAGGAGACTGGACCCACTGGGGACCGTGGTGGAGAGCCGCACGCAGAGCAAGCTGCTGGCCATAATGGACAATACCAACCACCCTCTCCACCACACCCTGGTGGGGCAGAGCAGCAGTCGCAGCGGACGGCTAATCTCCCTGCACTCACGGACTGAGCGGCATAGGAGGTCCTTTGTCCCCACTGCCATCAGACTGTACAACAGCGTAATATAGTGCGGGGGACCTTGACCCACACACCTGTTTTTATACACGGTTTTTCATACATCTGTTTTTTACACACTTGTTTTATACACCTGCTTTTATCTCATCACGCTCTTATTGATATTGATAGATATGATTTAATTGAATTTTATCATGTGCTTATTTTTTATTCATGATGCAGACATAACGTGAAACAACTGAATGAGAACTGTCAATGTCTGTATACTGTGTGAGCTGCGAGATACCCTGAATTTCCCCAAGGGGATTAATAAAGTATCTATCTATCTATCTATCTATCTATCTATCTATCTATCTATCTATCTATTCGTTATTTGAATTCCTGAAAAAAAAATTGTTTGTTTGTTTGTTATTATATGTGCCCTGGATTTTGTATTGAGTTTTCCAAAATATTTTTCTGAAAACCAATAAAGGGGTCCCCACACGGCGAGCGATTTTAGCCAGGCGACCAATTTTTTTAGCGAGGCGACCGACAGAATTGTATTGCCTCCATTGTTATGAATGGGAGAACCCACACGGCAGGAGATTTTGAAGCGACGGTCGCGCAGCTATTTCTGTTGCCTGGCTAAAAATCGCCTTGATCCTATTTTTTGAGGCGACACTGAAAGGACAATGAGGAAATAACATGACTTCTACTGGTGTATCATTTGTACACCATTAATGTATCAATACATTCATTGATCAATAACCTACATATTATTACCATGCTACTTATGTTAATTATTATTAACAGGAACAATAAAAAATAAATAACGTTAGTTGGAGAACTTAAGGTTTAGTGGCCGCTTGTCATTAACTAACTGACAATGCGCCACGATGCACCTACTAGATGTTTTTGTACTCGGGTAACAAAATAAGTTGTGGATGTTGACAGAGTTTAATGTCCAGGCTGCAGCTGATGTGGTTTATACAGTTTATTGTCCAAAGAAATGATGGTTGAGAACAGAACAGCGTCTTCAGTGAAAAAACATTCTCTCTCAGCTGCATAATAATACTTGTCCAATCGGTGCCTAGTGAACGTATTGTAGCGATCAGTAATGTCAGGAAGAATGAGGAGAGGTTGTATTCGTATATGGTGGTTTAATTCCAGCTCAATATGGGTTTTACAGGTTAATATTACCTCGTAACGCGCAACACAGCTACCTGCTAGTGCTAGTGAAGAGCTGCTAATATGCTCACTTCACAACAACATGACGTCCGGTCCCGGCGGTCCGTCCTCCTATATCTCCCGGGGGGAAACAAGTAACCACACCCCCAGCTAGACAGAGCGACGGTCGCCTCTGGTGTGGGGGGACAAGCGATTGTCGTTGAGCAACAGGCGATCGCATCGCCAGGCGACGTTTGTCGCCCGCCGTGTGCAGACCACTTAAGAAATATATCATTGTATAGGTCTAACTGAGCTGAAAACATTGATAGGTCACATGGCATGAAGCTTTGTGGCCCATATATGAATGTTGAATATGCATTGCATATTGATCAATATTCATTGTTTTTTATTACTATTTCAATGTTTTGGGGAGATTTATGTTTTTGAGTAAAATTACCAGTAAACACAGTCAACATGTAAACGGTAACCATGGTCAAAACATTTACATCATCTGAGTATACCTTTTTAAACGGTATCATAATTGTTGTATTTTTAATGTATTGTCATCACATTTACAGTTACATTTGTAGTCAAGAAGTAGGAGAACACATTCAGTTGCATTATTATTGGTTATAATGGTCATATTGCCTTTTAAATTAAGATAATGTACCAGGCGAGGGTAAAATATGATATTTTCCTTCATTGTCTCTCCATTTACTCTGGAATGGTAATAGATGTGGGCTTACTTACACTGGATTCATATGTCCTACCTTGTTACCTATCAAAGGAGACCAGAAACATGCATATAGGCCTTATGGTTCAGGAGCCATCATGATTAATTTGGGGCATGTCATTTCAGACAGGAGGCCTGAAAAATATGCTTGGTAGTGTTATAAAAGATGTGATAGCACACATTTGGAGGCAACTGCTGCATTGCTATCACATCTTTTCTAGCAGTAGGGGTGTATACCTTCTATCACATATTTTCTAGCAGTAGGGTGTATACCTTCCCAAAAATCACTATGAAAGTTAGTCCCCCAAGATGGTAATGTGGGTCCCTGGCTAAGAAGCATTTTAGCAGCATAGCCTCTCTCAAGTAGCTGAAACGCTCAACAGTTGAGATGTTCGGGCATTATTAGTAACGAGCTGAATAAACGCACATTCCTCTCTCTATACAGAGAGTCGCACCAGTTTCTGACCTAACGTCACACATTCTTCCAAACTCAGCATTAGCATTAGCATTAGTTAGCATTAGCATAGCAGCTTAGCTTGTTAGCTGCTCCAGCTACCTCTGGTCAAGGCCTAGTCTGGGTGGAAAAGTGGCAGAAACGCCCAACAGATCAGATGTGCGGTGAGTAGATGAATACAAGCAGATGTTACTGTAACAAAACGGAGAGGTCGACATGAACCGAATGTACCTTTGTTTACCTGAACGACGAGACGCCAGAAACTACGTGTGTTTTAGTCTTCTTCTTCTTCTTCTTCTTCTTTGCAATTAATGGCGGGTCGCAACCACAGAAAGGCGCATACCGCCACCTACTGTACAACCCAGCAACTGGAGCGGATAAGGCAAGAACCCGGCAAAGAAAAGAAAACAATAAAGAAAAACAACAAACCCAGAACAAACCTAACTAAATACCCAACCCTAACATCACCACCCTATACAAACCTAATACAAATTATAATAAAACCTAAACACAAACAAAATAAATTAAATAAAATTCAAATCATACCCCCCAAACCAATTGAAAACACAAACCCCAAAACCAAATCCTGCACCCCTTTACTGCCCACCACATCCCTCTTCTTCTTCTTCTTGTCAATTTCCGGCGGACTACGCATCTAGGCGTATTGCCGCCCTCCACATGACAGTGAGAGCACTGTAGAAACAATAGACGAATGGCAGGTTGCGACCACAAAAGCTACACACCGCCACCCATAGATATATAGAACACCTACTGCACAATCCATTCTACAATATCCTTCTTCTCCTTCTTCGGTCGGCCACCAACTATGTAGGGCACTACCGCCATCTTCTGGTATCATTTGCTCCTACAATGGCCATTCCCTTCACCATCATGAAGTGCAGCTAACGCTGCTACTTCCCGACAAGGCCCCCCTCTGTGATGCACTCACTGCCTCCTGAGTTCTGACTCTGGCCTTCTTGGTTACCCACAATCCCCTTATTTAACTCACCAATCACTTCCTCCCACCTCAGACCCTCCTTACCCAAGTGCAGAATTGCCACTTTAACTACCAACTTGGTCCTTTCCGTTCTACTCTTAACCAAAGCTGTCGCGTTAACCACTCCTGCCACAAAGGCCACAATATTAAATTTCTCCTCCCACACCCTCTTTTTAACCTCCTGCACCACCCTCTCCGCCAAATGCCCTTCCCCAACCCCCTGTCCCTTACCTTGATCTCCCTGACCTACCACCCTAGCTGCCTCCGCATACAACATCTTTCCTTCCCTTTTCACTCTCTGAACCACTACCTCCCTCTTCATCACCTCACAACCCCTAAACGCTACACTATGCCCCCCACCACAGCTACAACACTTCGGCCCCACTCCCTCTCCACACTTCCCATAATCATGTTCCCCGCCACACCTCGCACACCTCAGCTTCCCCCTACACGCAACGGCTATATGGCCAAACTCCTGGCACCTATAGCATCTCAGCGGATTATGAACAAACTCCATAACCCTGATCGCCATATACCCTACAAACACCTCTTTAGGAACAACCTCACCCTCAAACTGAATAACTACCATCTCCGACTCTATCCTATCTGCTCCCCTCTTCATCCTCTCTGCACTCCTAACGTTCCCATTACGCCCGTTACTCCTCAAATCCCCTACCAGCTGCTCTATACTAACCTTGATTGGAATCCCAGTAATTACCCCCTTGCACCCACCATCCCTTCTCTCCCCTACTCTCACTACTCTATAGACCTTCACTTTGCCAATGCTCTTCATTTCCCTTGCCTTCTCTACCTGCTCTAAACTTACACACCCTTTAAACAAGTTCCCATCCCCCAACACCCTTCCGTACCTCACCTCTCCTAACTGCGCTTTAATGAGTTCTGACAGCTGACCCGGCTCTATATTCCTAACTCCCTCTTCTCCCTCAAATCGCATCACTACATTCAACCCTTCTGCAAAACCCTTTCCTTTACCCTCATCCTCCGACCCACTCAAGCTATCTCCCCTCTCTTTCTTCCTCTTACTCCCCTTCCCCTCACTTACCCTACTCTTCTTCCCCACCTTTTTCCACCCTTCTCCCCCACTCTCCTCCCCACTACACTCCATACTGTCCCCATCTGTCCCCTTCCCTTTGTCATGGCCATTCTCATCCCTATCGCTGTCCTCCTCGCCCAACTCACACCATTTACTCCCATCATGATCCTCCCAATACCCTGGACAGCCGCTCACAGGCCGGGGCCACCAATCGCGAGGTCTCTGCTGTTCCCGATCTTTCATAACTATACCGGTCGCCGACCGCCTACTACTCCCACACGGGCCACACCTGTCTTCGCTGCACAGTTCCGATGGAGGCAGACGCCACCACATGGCGCACCTCTCCAAATCCATCCTCCCACATGAACACGCCATACTTTCCAAACATTCAACCACTGCACTCTTCCACCACATCCCTCAACAAACCACCCAACGTAAAATATGCACCCCCCCCCTCCCTCACCCGACCCCACAAGACCCCCCTCTCCCTCTCATACCGAGCACAATGAAGCAGCACATGTTCAACTGTTTCCAGCAATAGCATATATCTGCAGAGCCACAAAGCCCAACGTCTGGGCGGGGCTTCGTGGCTTGGACTAGGTTTGAGGCGGGACTTCGTGGCGTGGACTAGGTTTGACTGTGCGTGGGCGGGGCGTCGTGGCGTGGACCTGGTTTTGCACTACCTGATTCAGTTTTAGTAGAATGTGAAAGACAAGAATGACATTGATGTGACATACTATAAAATCAGTTTCTTTACAGTGCAATGAAATAGTTCTGGATTACTGTTACTGTACAGTTCAAAGTCATATTTTTTTTTTTAAACTTTGACCAGTCACCTGGTTCTTTTTAGCGTTTATCGCTTTTTCTTCGCATTCATACTTGGTCAAGTTCGACCGACAGAAGCAGGCTGAAAGGGTTCAGATGGGGGGGAAAGACACTCTGGGAAAGGCACGGCTGCCGTCCGGGATTCGAACGCGCTCAGCCCCAGATCCGCGCGAGCGCGGTTGTCCACGGCGCTGAAATAGCACTCGCGGTACGTGGTGAGCTACTGGAGCTCCCCTCAAAGTCATCTTTACCTTCTGTTTGGTATCCAGTTTAAAACCTGAGTCTTCCCTCTTGTCTGACACCCACTCTTATATGGTAGTAAACACAATGGGTTTGATAATCAACCATGTGAGAAAGTACTGTATATCAAGTGCAATGCTGCATATTTCCATCTCTAGATTCCACATACTATAAATACTGCCAACAATGTTGTTATGGTTTGAAACCGACCCCAACAGCACGGCACAGACAGGTAGTTCAGAGTTAGCCAAAGACTAGGGCGTATTTATTTCTGAAACAGGAATGAGCGAAATAACAATAAGAACAACAAAGGGAAGAATGTTCTTGGCAGAGTTGTCTGCGGCTCTGCAGATCGTCCCGGTATTGAGATGGTGAAGCGGCGTAGCGCCACTGCCTCTGCGGCTCTGCTGCTACTCCAGGATCCAACTCGGGGAGGAACGGAGAGAGAGAGAGAGTGGTCAATAAACAAGCCAACGGAATACAGAGGCAGTCCAGTCCCCCTTAGCTGAGTCCAGTATAATCACACGTGACCTTATCTTCAGTGTTACCAACACACAAGTTTAGCTGAGTCCAGTACAATCACACGTGACTTAATCTTCAGTGTTACCAACACACAAGTTTAGCTGAGTCCAGTACAAAACAAAAATGGCAAATCTTCAGTGTTATCCAAACACACAGAAAACAGAGAATCCAAAAGGTTCGTTCCAAAAACTCACCAAAGCGCAAATGCGCAAAGCGGGCAACGAGGCACAGCTCCAACGGATGATAGAGAAACACAACAGCGCCGACTTCCATAGACGTCCTGAAGAAAAACAGACGAGTTACAACAGGCAGCAGCAGTGGTAATCCAAAACGACCCGACAACGATTGACAGAAAGACCCAAGTATATGAAGGGCTCTGGAGCGCTGATTACAAACAAACGACAGGTGCATGACGGCAATTGGTAATTGACCTAGAAGCGTGTGGCGGCAATAAGCCAATCCTCCTCACAGTACCTTGAAGCGTGTGGCAGGAATGGACCAATCCTCACAGTACCCCCCCCTCCACGGGAGCCACCCGGCGACCAGCCCGGCCCGGCCTGTCCGGATGGGAACGATGGAAGTCGGTGATCAGGTCGGGGTCCATGATGAGCTGGCGGGAGACCCAGCTCCGTTCCTCCGGGCCGTATCCCTCCCAGTCCACCAGGTACTGGAACCGGAGGCATCAGGGGACTGAGGAAGCTTAACCCGGGACACATGGAAAATGGGGGGAATGCGCATGGACGCAGGAAGCTTAAGACTCACCGCCGCGGGACTGAGCACCTTCAGAACCTCAAAAGGACCGAAGAACCGGGGGTTAAGCTTCTTGGCCGAGGATCGAAGCGGAAGGTCCTTGGCAGACAGCCACACCCTCTGCCCAGGGTGGTACGTCGGCGCAGGGATCCGGCGCCGGTCAGCCCCACGACTGGCGCGCTCCAATGACCGGAGCAGTGCAGTCCTGGTGATCTCCCAGACCTGTCGGCACCGGTCGAGATGGTCCTGCACGGAGGGAACTGCCACCTCCGACTCCTGTGCAGGGAAAAGAGGGGGTTGGTAGCCCAGGGATACCTCAAAAGGCGAGAGGCCGGTGGCGGAACTGACCAGGGAGTTGATGGCGTACTCGATCCAGGGGAGGAAACGGCTCCAGGAAGCGGGTCTCTCGGCAGCCACACAACGGAGAGCAGACTCCACGCTCTGATTCATCCTCTCTGTTTGTCCGTTAGTCTGGGGATGATAACCAGAGGAAAGACTGACTGTTGCCCCCAATCCCTTGCAAAAGGCCCGCCATACCTGGGAAGTGAACTGGGGGCCCCGGTCCGAGACGACGTCCTGGGGAAACCCATGGAGGCGGAACACGTGGCTTGTCAGGAGGTCCGCTGTCTCGGCAGCCGAGGGAAGCTTGGGAAGGGCCACGAGGTGAACCCCCTTGCTGAACCGATCCACCACGGTCAGTAGGCACGTGTTCCCCTGGGACGAAGGAAGACCCGTGACGAAGTCCAACGCCACATGGGACCAAGGGCGGCTCGGAATGGGAAGCGGCTGCAATAGCCCGGAGGGTGCCTGGTGGGAGGCCTTGCTGCGGGCGCAGACCGCGCAGGCCAGAACAAACTCCTTGACGTCGTTCCTCATGGTGGGCCACCAGAATCAACGAGCCAGGAAGGAGAACGTGCGATGAACGCCCGGGTGGCAGGCGAACCGGCTGGTATGGCCCCACTGGAGGACCCGGGACCGGACTGAGTCGGGGACAAAGAGGCGACGAACAGGTACATTGCCGGGAGCGGGATGGAAGCGTAGGGCACGCCTTACCAACCCCTCGATGCCCAAGGTGACCACTCCCACCACCCTGGCCTCTGGGAGGATGGGAGTCGGATCCTCAGTGGTTGGAGCCCCCTTGGAGTGTAACCGGGACAGGGAGTCGGCCTTCGTGTTGCGGGACCCAGGGCGAAAGGTCAGCGAGAAGTCGAACCGACTACACGCTGGAGTTCAGACTGGCCGCAACGGAGAGCGGTTGGAACGATCAAGCGCTTCGTCTCACCTTCCTGAGGGGGCTCAACGACGCAGTAAGGGACCAGCTCGCGACCCGTGAGGAGCCCGATTCCCTCGAGGGCCTATTCGACCTCGCAATTCGCATCGACGGACGCCTCCGGGAGAGAAGGCGTGAGAGAGCCCGACTGGGACCCCCAGACGTTCCCCAGACCCCCCGCACTCGTGACGGTACTGCGTCCGTCCTGCTCCCTCCGCAACTGGTGGCCCCTTCCCCTCCCGTTCGGTGCCCGAGGAGGAACCCATGCAGCTGGGACGCACACACCTTAGCCAGGCTGAACGGCAGGCCAGGTTCAGGTCCGGCCTTTGCCTCTACTGCGGCCGGGATGGACACCGTATCTCCAATTGCCCCACCCGGCCAAAAGACCAGGCTCGCCGGGACCCCGGGAGATCCTGGTGAGCCGTTTTTCTTGTTCCCACACCCGTGCACCACCTAACCGTCTGACGAGCGTCACCCTAGCCTGGGCGGACCAACGGGCGACGGTGGAGGCACTCATTGACTCGGGTGCTGATGAGAGTTTCCTGGATTTCGAGTTTGCCACCCAGGCCAACATTCCACTTGAGGACCTCGAGAGACCCTTGGAGGTGTTCGCGTTGGACCAGCACCGCCTGGCTGACATCACTCAACGCACCTGTCCAGTCCTTCTCACCATTGCTGGTAACCACGTTGAGAGACTCCAGTTTTTTATCACCAGATCCCCTCTTGTCCCAGTAGTCCTGGGTCGGCCCTGGCTCGCGCTGCATGAGCCCCACATCGCCTGGTCCTCCGGTACCATCAGGGGGTGGAGCTCCTCCTGTCATGCCCAGTGTCTTCAGGTGGCGTCCAGTCCCTCGCCCCGGAGTTCCCTTTGTGAGCCGCCCCCGGACCTCTCGACTATTCCCCCCGAATACCACAACCTCGAGGAGGTTTTCAGTAAGTCCCGGGCTCAGGCCCTTCCGCCTCACCGGCCTTACGACTGTGCCATCGACCTTCGCTCTGGGGCTCCCCTTCCCGGCAGCCGCCTCTACAGTCTGACCTCTACAGTCTGAGAAGGCAGCGATGGATAAGTACATCTCTGAGTCCTTGGCAGCAGGCCTCATTCGGCCTTCCTCCTCCCCGGTGGCGGCCGGTTTCTTTTTTGTTGGGAAGAAGGATGGAGACCTTCGACCCTGCATCGACTATCGCCAACTCAACGAGATCACCATTAAGAACAAGTATCCTCTTCCTCTCATGAACTCCACCTTCGAGCCCCTCACCCAGGCTACCGTCTTCACCAAGCTGGACCTCCGGAATGCCTACCATCTGGTCCGTATCCGAGAAGGCGATGAATGGAAGACCGCCTTCAAGACTCCCAGGGGTCACTACGAGTACCTGGTGATGCCGTTCGGCCTCACCAACGCTCCGGCGGTATTCCAGGCGCTCATGAACGACGTCCTCCGTGACATGCTGGAGGAGTTTGTGGTGGTATACCTGGACGACATCCTCATCTTCTCCAAGACCCTCGAGGAACACGTCCAGCATGGCCGCCGTGTGCTGGAGCGCCTCCTCCACAATCGGCTCTTCGTCAAGGCAGAGAAGTGCCGATTTCATTCCGACTCCGTTGATTACCTGGGCTTCATCGTGGAGAGCGGCTTGACCCGAGCTGACCCTCGCAAGATCCGGGCCGTAGAGAAGTGGCCGGAACCCACCTCTCGGAAGGAGCTACAGAGCTTCCTCGGGTTCGCAAACTTCTACCGAGGATTCATCCGGAACTACAGCCAGGTGGCGGAACCACTTACCAGGCTAACCTCTCCCTCCCTGCCGTTCGACTGGTCCCCAGCGGCTTGCGCTGCGTTCCGTTCCCTCAAGAAGAGGTTCACCACCGCCCCGGTCTTGCTCCACCCAGACCCCAAGAGACAGTTCATTGTGGAGGTGGACGCCTCGGATACTGGACTAGGGGCTATCTTGTCCCAGCGGTCGGCAACGGACCAGAAGGTACATCCGTGCGCCTTCTACTCACGTTGTTTCCTCCCTGCCGAGAGGAACTATGACATCGCAATCGGGAGCTGCTGGCGGTAGTGGCTGCCTTGGAGGAGTGGCGTCATTGGCTAGAGGGGGCCGAGGAACCATTCACCATTTGGACGGACCACAAGAACTTGACGTACATCCGTGCTTCCAAGCGCCTCAACGGCCGGCAGGCAAGGTGGGCCAGCTTCCTCGAATGCATTACAGTTACCAGGAATGGAAAGATTGTCTACACAACTTCAACGACATTGATCTACCCTTGTGCCTTTACTTTAGGAATGTTACAGGTTAGAAACTGGCTGACAACTTATTAACACTTTGAGAGCCACTCGCGGCTAATCTCGTGTTTACGATAGTTACGTTGAAAGCCACTCACGAGATTTCTCGGAATTATTTTTTATTTTTAGCGATCTGAAATCATATTGCATCACGCGAGCCTACCCTAGCCTACCCAAGGGCCGCCGGCGATCAGATGTGAAAAAAGCGCCCCCAATCGTCTCCCAGATGGTAAATCACCCTTTTGGAATGGACTCAATGAAAAAGGATGGGGGGAAAAAAATATTCCAGTCCACATTTCACTTCTCACCCATGCAGCCGGAGTACCAGAGTTCATTCAGGGGGCTCTGAGCCCCGCGGATCATGAGTTCTACTGTATACACGTTAGATCTATACACTTATCGATTTTTTTGAATGGTGATCAGGAATTGGAATATACCAGTTGGATACCATCTGATGTCAGGTAAGGAATCTATGTTATCAGTGTTAGGATAATCAGACTTGTTTTCATGAAGATATAAGCTTTTTTGTGATATGTGCTCCAGCTGTTTCACTGTAAAATCCACAAGGAAATGAAAGCAGCTATTATCAGCGCGCGCCTCGAACGTGCATGCGTGCACGTATACTATTGATCATCTAGCGTTTATTTGAAAACGATTCATAAATAGGCCGACAAATATCAACGTTCTGGAATATTCCAGTAAAAGGCGATTATCACAGAATGGGCTGTTTTTCACCTCAAAACAGGTGCTTTTCAAAATGCTCTCAAACGGAAATGAAGCGATAAAAAACCAATCTGCCTTGACAACACTGACTGGAAAATGATTCTTTGATAAGCGACGGGCAGATTAGACACATAGCCATAATTTAAAACATAGATTAGGCGATATTAACGTTAACATTGGCGCCGATGGTGGCATTCAAGCACTAAGTCGTGCGCCCCCTGGTGGCACTGAAAGTGTTAAATGTACATGGAAATTTGAGGCCCTTACAGATTGAAACTTTATTAACAGATGCAGAATACAATACAGTACGACTCAAGACACAGAACATTAGTATGCAAAATAAAAAATGAACACAGATTTGAGGGCGAATAGAGTTACGAGGTTTAGACCTGATGTAAACAAGACGAAAGTTGTGTATGTCGTAAACAAGGAGAGAGAGAGAGAGAGCGAGCGAGAGAGACCCCCCTCATCCTCATGCGCAGTAGTGCAAAACCAGGTCCACGCCACGACGCCCCGCCCATGCACAGTCAAACCTAGTCCACGCCACGAAGCCCCGCCCACGCACAGTCAAACCTAGTCCACGCCACGACGCCCCGCCCACGCACAGTCAAACCTAGTCCACGCCACGAAGTCCCGCCTCAAACCTAGTCCAAGCCACGAAGCCCCGCCCAGACGTTGGGCTCTGTGGCTCTGCAGATATACCCTACTCGTTTCCAGCTCCCCACAAAAAGGACAACCCCCGGTCTCATGCCTCCCCACCGCGTGAATACTTTCCCTAAGCCAGTTGTACTTCCGCATTCGGTTTGCGCGATCTGATTGGCCACTGACGTTTCTCTCAGCGCCCAATCGTGTTACTCCTAACAATCGCGCCTAGCTTTCAGTTCCACAGCCCAAGTTCTTCAGTCCGACAGCACATCAATATAAATAACGTATTGTTTTCATCTCTCTATATTAACGTAACTAGCTATTCATATAAATCGAAATAACGTATTGTATTGTTTTCATCTCTCTATATTAACGTGATTCCATCAACACAACATAAATGTTCAAAACACGACTTCATTATTGCTTATCTCTGCAAACGCGACTTCATTATTGCTTATCTGTCTCCGGAGGTCTCGTAGTGGTGACCGGAGTGCCGGACGTCCCGCGTTGATGTCGCGGAGTTTGCGACCCTCTCTGCACCGCCCCCTATCTCCCTGTCTCCGGCTGTCCCTGAGCAATGACCGGAGTGTTGAATGTCCCGTGACTAAGACGGTGAGGACGTGACCCTCTTTGCGCCGCCCCTGTGCCTCAAATAGATCCGCTATCAGCTCTATCTTTAATCTTTCAAAATGTTCAGTTGCTATCGCTATTTGCTTTATCTTTAATCTTTCAAAATGTCCAGTTGCTATTACATGCACTCATCTGTGTTTCACTACACACATGAGTGCATGCTTACCAACTGTCCGTCTGCAACACTACTATCACCAACATCTAAGAAGGGAGATCCTCCCTTGAATGGCCCTTCTAAGGTTTCTCTCCTCCACACTGCCTGTGGAGCTTTTTTCCCTATTGTTAGGTTTTAGTGAGTTTTTCCTTACCTTCGCGTGGGGTATGTCTGGGAGTGCTTGCATTCTTTCATTTTTTATTTTAATTTTTTTCATTCATCTAAAAATGTTTGGACCTTATGGTGTTCTTGTTCTGTTCTTGACTTATTGTTATGTTTTCTTCTTGACTTGTTTAAAGAAGACCTGTACGGCCCATGGGGACATTAACGTGTGTTGTCGGGCCTTATAAATACATTTGATTTGATTTGATTTATCTCTGCAAACGCGACTTCATTATTGCTTATCTCTGCTCTGTTCAAAACACGACTTCATTATTGCTTATCTCTGCTCTGTTTACGTTGGGTGGACGTCGAGCAGTGAGTTTTAATATTGAGCACGGCATAAGAAGTAGGTAATATGCTCTTGCGCGTAACACGACTTTGGGCTTCATTATTCAGCCACAGGCAGGAGTTTTTAGATCACAGGCTGGTCATGCATAATCTCGCCCACCAGACTCTTCTACCGAATTGACTAGGTTGCGCAAGTCAATCAATAGATTACACTTTCTGTAGGCCTAACACTCACCTACTCATTCTGTTGTGACACAACATGACATGTTAGGGTTGTCACCTTCCGTGATCATGTTTGAACCAATGTGTAAAAAATCTGTTTTAGATTAGGCTGTACAAATCTGTTCTATAAGCTATATTTAGTCTAGTTTATTAGACAAAGCATTTAAAAATACTTTGATGAGTCTACATCAATAGCATTAACCATACATTATCAAGGTTGACAGAATAAAGTCTAGCGATGCACGGCGGTAGCAGTATATTGATGCACGGCGTATATTGATGCACGGCGGTACCGCGTTAGTTAGTATATTGATGTGCTAGTTAGTTAGTATATTGATGCACGGCGGTAGCGAGTTAGTTGATAGTTAGTAGTATATTGATGCAGGTAGGTAGCTAGCTGATGCAATGGACTTGTGGAACTGAAAGTTCTGAAAGTTAGGCCGCGATTGGGCGCTGAGAGAAACGTCAGTGGCCAATCAGATCACGCAAACCGAACGCGGAAGTACAAGATACAAGATACAAGAGTTTTATTTGTCACGGCATACAGGTATACAGTGAAATGCGGGGGGTCTTGCCCGCAACGATGTGCATAATACAATAGTAATAATATATAATAAGAATCCAACCAATAGAGCGACATTGTGCAATAAACAAGTAAACAAAGTAGGGCATATCGATATCTGTACATGAGTTATTTACAGAGCATGGTAGGACATGCTAGGTCCTGTGGTAGTGCAGTACACTGTTAGCTACGGATGAGGCACTGGGTCTTTATGTACACTGCTATACAATGCTATATTATACAATCTCAAGTTATACTATACTATTCTTAAAGTGACCTTTCCTTCTATAAAGTGTCCATAAGTGTGAGCGTGTGCAGCATGAGTGTGTGTGTGCTCATGTTAAAGTGGCTACTAGTGTGTGAGCGTGTACAGTGTGTGTGCTCATGTGTGCTTGTGCATGGAGAGTTCAGTGTTCAAGGCTATGATGGCCTGGGGGAAGAACCTGAGCCGAAGTCTCTCTGTCCTCGTTACTGGTGTTCGCAGGCGTTTGCCTGACCGCAGCAGCATGAACAGGCTGTTGTTGGGGTGGTGAGGGTCTTTCATTATCCTGCAGGCTCTGGATTTGCACCTGTTGTTGTATAGGACCTGCAGGGTTGGTAGTGCAATACCTGTGGTACGCTCGGCTGAGCGCACCACTCTCTGTAGGGCCTTCTTGTCCTGTGCCGTGCTGTTGCCATACCAGGCAGTGATGTTTCCAGTCAAGATGCTCTCTACAGCTCCGGAGTAGAAGGACTGGAGTATCTTCCCAAATACTCTGAACTTCCTTAACTGTCTCAGGTGGTAGAGGCGCTGCTTTGCCTTTTTTACGACTGAGTCTATGTGTGTTGTCCATGTCAGGTCCTCTGAGATGTGGACCCCCAGGTACTTGAAGCTGCTCACCCTGTCCACGGTAGCCCTGTTTATCCTCAGTGGTGTGTGTGTCTCCTGCTGTCTCCTCCTAAAATCCACGATCAGCTCCTTGGTTTTACCAATGTTCAGGAGCAGGCTGTTGTCCTGGCACCAGCGTTCCAGTACCTCAACCTTCTCCCGGTAGGCCTTCTCGTCGTTGTCCGAGATCAGCCCCACCACCACTGTGTCGTCCGCAAACTTCACTATGGAGTTGGAGCTGAACTTGGCCACACAGCCGTGTGTGTATAGTGAGTACAGCAGGGGGCTCAGAACACAGCCCTGGGGGGACCCGATGCTCAGGTTGATGGTGCTGGAGGTCTGACCCCCCACCCTGACCGCCTGGGGCCTTTCGCTCAGAAAGTCCAGTATCCAGGCGCTCAGAGTGGAGCTCAGACCCAGCTCGATCAGCTTGTCCACCAGTCTGGTGGGGACTATGGTGTTGAACGCTGAGCTGTAGTCAATGAACAACAGTCTCACATAGCCCCCCTTCTGGTGGTCCAGGTGAGAGAGGGTGCTGTGCAGTACTTGGGAGACCGCATCATCAGTGGACCTGTTTGGCCTGTATGCAAATTGCATAGGGTCCATATCACTGGGGAGGGAGGCACAAATGTGATCGTTGACCAGCCTCTCGAAACATTTCATGGCCACAGAGGTGAGTGCCACCGGTCTGTAGTCATTGAGACCTGTTGGGGAGGATTTCTTTGGTACAGGGATGATGGTAGACATCTTGAAGCAGGCAGGGACCACTGACTCCGCCAGGGATTGATTAAATATGGCGGTGAACACAGGGGCTAGCTGGTTAGCACAGGACTTAAGTATGCGTCCTGTTATTCCATCTGGGCCAGCAGCTTTACAGCCAGCAGTACAACTGGTGACTGGTTGTACAGCTTTAAGCCAGCAGTACAACTGGCTTAGGGAAAGTATTCACGCCTCCCCACCATAAATAGTGCCCTCTTCAATAGGGTATATCTGCAGAGCAGCAGAGCCCCATGTCTCGGGGTCTGAGCTCAGATGGGAGGGGCTTCGGGGGTCTGAGCTCGGATGGGAGGGGCTTGAGGCTTGGTAAGCACTACTGCGCATGCGTCTCTCCCTCTCTCTTGCTACGTGTTACTGGTTCGAGATTTAGCGGACAGACGTTAACAGACACGTGTTACTGGCACGACATTAGCCGACAGGTAATGGAGTAAAATACTATGAAATATGAGCTAAGTTAAGCACAATAGGACCATAACACTACCTCATGCATACTGCATGTGAATACTGTATATTTCAGTTAGTTAGTTAATTATATTGATTTGTTATATTGTTTACCTAATTATCCTAATTATCCAACCTAATAAACCACTACCAAATCCAGCCTAATAAACCACTACCAAATCCAACCTAATAAACCACTACCAAATCCAGCCTAATAAACCACTAACAAATTCAGCCTAATAAACCATACCAGATCGCACTAGAACAGGGGTTCTCAAACTTTTTTATACCACAACCCCATTTTATTTAGGATTTTTTTTGGCGACCCCACACTTAATGTATCGCGTAATTTCAATGTGGAAATAAGGAATATCAAAATAAAAGCACACGTTGTTTAGAAAATGAAATTACAGCACTATGTTCTCAATTAAATTAATGAATATTATCAACAAAAGCAATGGAATTGTTTCTGTATACACATTTATAAAACGAGGCATGTGACGTTCTGGGTTCTCTAGCTGCTGCCTGAGAAACACTCACCATTCTGTCACCTGTCACTTGTCTCCCCTGTCACTTCCCCTTGTCACTTATTGTCTCTGGGTTCCCTGATTGGCTGTCACTGTGGTGCGTGTGGTATGCTTGGTATGTGGACCTACTTAACCCCTGTCTCTCTGTCTTATAGTCGTCGGTCTTTCACTTTTCCACCCAACACGGTACACGGCGGTACCACTGGACCTTGGACTTTGCAGTGCTTCCTGTAAATGCCTATTACCTACTAGACGCTCTGCGTTAGTGTTGTACTATTATATTGCTCTAGAGTCTAGATCAGGGGTGGCCAACCAGTCAGAGACTAAGAGCCACAAAAAAATGACTGTGGTACCACAAAGAGCCACACCATATACCAGCGTTTCTCAACCTTTTTTTTCAGTCACGGCACCCTTCATGTGTTTATAGGTCTCACCCTCTGGCCTCTGAAGTTGCTAATGTCTTTTTTATTTGGGCCTCACAGGGTTAAAAGTACCCTGTGAGACCCACGGTTGCAAAATTACAAAATCACTTTTAGCCATTTAAAAAAATAATGTTTATTTAAAAAATGTTAAAGGGGAACTATTTTACTATTTCTTTCACTATTTGGGCACTTTTACACAATTCCTGTGAGTCTATGGAACACCTAGGTTTTTTTCAAAAAAAATGCATTGTTTTGTATTTCTAATCAAGTACTAAAAACCGCATTTTTCTACCTCAAGTTCTTAAGCCGTTTTGAGGCTGGGCTCCAACCACTGTGTGGCCTGGTGCCAACTGCCACATCAACTGCCACATTATTATGCAGCTAAGAAATCTCTGACATCACAGATATGCACATTTTCAGATGACTCAGTTCAGTGAGGGTGAATATTGTGAGAGGAGAATTGGAAGAATTCGCCAATATGAGAATTAGAGACATATATCCTATTAATATAAGTCCACATAGCTAAGAAACAATGGTAAACACTGAAAAAAGCCATTTATAAGATAGTTCCCCTTTAAGCACATGTATAGTCAATTGGTCCTGTTGTTCAGCCTCACAATGCTATTTGATAGTAATGTGTTTATATGTCCCACCCTCTGGCCTCTGAAGTTGCTAATTTCTTTTTAATTTGGGCCTCACATGGTTAACCTCTTAAGCCCGAGATATACAGTAAAAGTGTATATTTTCAGCATTATGTTTGTTTACCAATTATTTTAACTGTTATTAGTGAAATATAAGATTATAGAAATCTCAGGGCATTGAGTCGGAAACCGGCGCATATTGACAGGAGGAAGTGGCACAGCCAAAAGTGAGTGTAGTCTTTTGAAGGAAGAGACTCAGGGCTTTCAAATTTCAAAAAACTACCCTACCCAGCTCACACCAGCCCCTGTCAATCATCTGACTTCTGGATTTACTTTTTAATTTCTCTTATTTTTTGGGATTATCTCCCACAAACCTGAACGTTATTGCCATAAAACAGAACGCAGTTAGTTTCTCTACCTTTCTGTGAACGTCTTGCAAAAAACGGTGTTGCAATATGATGAAGAATGGTGGAGAAATTTACATTATAAAAAAGATGGCAGAATTCAGTACTGTATCTACAAAACCTTCTGTTTAATCATCTTCCCTTTATTCATTTGCTTAGATTTTTCAGGTCTGGTCAATTTTAGCATGGTGTTATTTACAGTCAAAGATAATTTTTTTTTTTAAATAGAATTGATATTCTCCTTTGGTTCATTACAATTTACTCAAGCCTAGTAACAGACACACTATTTCTGACACTGATCCATATATGTCCCTAGATTCAGATACCAAGAACATGCAAATGGACCATTTAAAAAAAAATTGTAAATGTTTATTCTACGTCCTTATGGAATGAGTGACATAAAAAAAAAAGGAAAAAAAAAAAAAAAAAAAAAAAAAAATTATGGATGGAAGAGCCGCACATTGACGGGCAAAGAGCCGCATGCGGCTCGCGAGCCGCGGGTTGGCCACCCCTGGTCTAGATGTACTGTTCTTCCATTAAGAGAACCACCGTTACGAGCAAAAAATCTCTGCCTCTGTTATTACTCCACAACTGGGACCTTACCTGCTCCGCCGTAACAGAGGCATATTTAGCCAGAATATGTTGCCAGAACATGGAAAAAAAATGCGCTCACGTGCGCTTTGGCAGAGATCCGCTTCTACTCGGAAAATCCGCCCTCACAGAGGTATGTTGATGCGAAGGGGACATGCTTTATCAGCGCAGCATTACACAGCACTTGTTACTCGTTCCGGACTGATATCCAGAACTTTGCGAGGGCCTGTCCAGTGTCCAGTGAACTTGACTTTCAGTAGCTCGTCACACGAAAGATCATTGAGCGCCTCCTGGCTGCATTCTGTTCCTACAAAAAGCCATCTAGCACATACACATTCCACACAGACAGCTTCAATCGCAGGAGAAAAAAGAAATCAGATCAACGCAAGATCGGTAATATAGAGTCCTTACCTGGTCTCTGATGTAATGCAAAAAAAATAATCCAATTATCTGATCGCCATTCCAGTTATCCACAGCGATCCTGTCTCCGACGTTATTGGGCATTGCACATGAACTGGCGGGCGGGGTCAGTCCAAGCCATCCTTACAAGCGCTTGTTTTGCCGGAGTGTTTAGGACCCGCCCCCACGCCGCAGCTCGGTAGGGAAATGAAACTAGGGCTGTCTTAAATACTTCGAAGCTTCGAAGCTTCGTTCGATGGGCATGGGATTCGAATATGAAAATAAAATTCGAATATATTAGAGGTCGGACTCGGCACTGACAGATTTGTGTTCATTGTTGTTATGTATTACTTTCACATGGTGGAGGGATACTTACTGTCTGTGGTGCATATTCACATTGTGGTTGTAGTGTGCTGTCACTAATTGGTGGTTGTTTGACACACTCTTCTGTTGTTTTTGCTTGTCATTAAAATGGCCGCTTCTTATCATTTATCACAGGTGTGGTGATGAGGCACTACGCCCTACAAGAGCAGACTGCAGGCTGCAGATCTCAGTTATTGTTCTCTCGCAGCTGTCGCTTGTCACCAGTTCTCCAGAGGCCTAACCTGAAGACCTCATTTTGTGCTCACTGCTCTCACTGCTTTATTGTATTTTTGGCTTGTTCTTCCTTTGGTAGCACTTTATAATAACACCCTGTTATAATACATTTATAAGGTATTTGTAGATAATGAACTAATCATGAACAAACCATTTATATACATTCATAAATGATTATTAAATCATTTATAACTATATTTGTATAACATTTACAGATTAGTTCTACATTATTTATAACTCATTATCAACATTGTTTGTACTTGATTTGTTCATCATTAAATAATGTTGTTTAATGTGTAGTAACACATTTGTAGATGCTTTGAAAAATGGATATGAAAAAATGACTATAGTGTATCTCCATTTATTTTTCATGTTCAACAAATGATTTGTTAAGACATTCATAAAACATTTATAAATCATTTGCAGATGCTATCGTGGGGGCCAATCTAAAGTGAAGCCTATTCATCATTAACAAGTGTCTAATACAGTTAATTATTTGTTTACTTTTTCATCACATGTTACAAATGTTGTAGGCAGCTTTCGGATACACCCTTCTTTGTGACATCAAACAGTGACAGAATTAGGACTAAAGATAAATGCAATTTTATTAACATATAAAATACATGTACATGACATAGTGTAACGCCGGGGGGCACTAGGACCCAGGAGTACCCTGGCCAGGTATTGAAGAGTATCTAGAGAGGAAGTCTCACGCGAGCGAGACTTGACGTCACGTGTGTTGTCGTCTGTTTGAATGGAAGCACAAGTTATCCGTGCTGCGTCTATACTTTCGCTTTTAATAAGGTATGAGAAGGTTAAACACCTTTTTTTGTTGGTAAATCTATTCCATCATTTCCGACCTACAAACAACTCTTATATGTTGTGTAGACGTTCGTGTAGATGTGGTGGCCGCTAACGTTACATTTGGTCCTAATGTGTGCTCAGTGTGCTCAGTGATAATGACACGACACAAATAATTATTACTCTTGTGTGTCGTGTCGTCATCACATACATACTGAGCACTGAGCACACATTAGGAACAAATGTAACGTTAGCGGCCACCACATCTACACGAACGTCTACACAACATATAAGAGTTGTTTGTAGGTCGGAAATGATGGAATAGATTTACCAACAAAAAAAGGTGTTTAACCTGCTCATACCTGAAAAGCGAAAGTATAGACGCAGCACGGATAACTTGTGCTTCCATTCAAACAGACGGCAACACACGTGACGTCAAGTCTCGCTCGCGTGAGACTTCCTCTCTAGATACTCTTCAATACCTGGCCAGGGTACTCCTGGGTCCTAGTGCCCCCCCCGACGTTACACTATATGTCATGCACATGTATTTTATATGTTAATAAAATTGCATTTATCTTTAGTCCTAATTCTGTCACTGTTTGATGTCACAAAGAAGGGTGTATCTGAAAGCTGGCTACAACATTTGTAACATGTGATGAAAAAGTAAACAAATAATTAACTGTATTAGACACTTGTTAATGATGAATAGGCTTCACTTTAGATTGGCCCCCACGATAGCATCTGCAAATGATTTATAAATGTTTTATGAATGTCTTAACAAATCATTTGTTGAACATGACAAATAAATGGAGATACACTATAGTAGTTTTTTCATATCCATTTTTCAAAGCATCTACAAATGTGTTACTACACATTAAACAACATTATTTAATGATGAACAAATCAGGTACAAACAATGTTGATAATGAGTTATAAATGATGTAGAACTAATCTGTAAATGTTATACAAATATAGTTATAAATGATTTAATAATCATTTATGAATGTATATAAATGGTTTGTTCATGATTAGTTCATTATCTACAAATACCTTATAAATGTATTATAACAGGGTGTTATTATAAAGTGCTACCCTTCCTTTTGCCTTTGTGCATTCCTTTTTGTTATCGAACTATGGCGTCTGGAGCACCCAGCTCCCCACTCTTTTTGTCCATTTAAATTAGCTGTGCGAATAAATATTGTTATTTTTGATAACTCTTGTCTTGTCCTGTGTCCACCACTTTACGTTCAAGGCCTAAACGAGCCATATTGTAGGATTGAACGTAACAATTGTGCTGCTTTTATAAAGCCTCAAATGACGGCTTACAATATTTCATGAAAGCAAAGTGTTTCGTTTGTCTAAGATTTAAAAAGGTTTAAACTTTACAGCACTGCCAAAGTTGAACAAAGTGCTGTACAAGTCCCACAACATAAAAAAGTGCTGTACAAGTCCCACAACATAAAAAAAATATATTAAATTTTTTTAAATTATTTATAAATATATATATTTTTTTTAATCTCGAAGCTTCGAATTAAAATCTAATCTCGGCCCCGAAGCTTCGAATTCCAAAAAAAGAATTCGAAGTTCAGCCCTAAATGAAACAACATCGTTTCAAATGGAGTGCAATAGCGGCCGAAGGCGTTAGAGGGCGGTATTGACCGTCTGCCAGCTCGGACACATTCAGTACAGCATGCACAAGGTGCCCCGATGAATTATGAATGGCAATAGCGAATAAAATAAATACCGAGACTAACCTGTTAAGCTGTAGCCCTATTTTCAGAAATCTCGCCTAAAGGTACATGCCTAAGTAAATGGAAGATTGCTGTGAGACTAATGAACTGGTTAGAGTTACATAGATGTGAGACTAATGAACTGGTTAGAGTTACAAGATGAGAGATTAATGAACTGGTTAGAGTTACATAGATGTGAGATTAATGAACTGGTTAGAGTTACATAGATGTGAGACTAATGAACTGGTTAGAGTTACATAGATGAGAGATTAATGAACTGGTTAGAGTTACATAGATGTGAGACTAATGAACTGGTTAGAGTTATATAGATGTGAGACTAATGAACTGGTTAGAGTTACATAGATGTGAGACTAATGAACTGGTTAGAGTTACATAGATGAGACTAATGAACTGGTTAGAGTTACATAGATGTGAGATTAATGAACTGGTTAGAGTTACATAGATGAGAGATTAATGAACTGGTTAGAGTTACATAGATGTGAGACTAATGAACTGGTTAGAGTTACATAGATGTGAGATTAATGAACTGGTTAGAGTTACATATGAGACTAATGAACTGGTTAGAGTTACATAGATGAGAGATTAATTAACTGGTTAGAGTTACATAGATGTGAGACTAATTAATTAACTGGTTAGAGTTTCATCAGAATCAGTAAATAAGAGATTGAATAAAATTATATGGGATATAAACTAAATTAAATATAGAACTATGGCTGCAGCGTACCATAGTGTGATGGAGGTGAGGATGGACTCAATGTACCTATAAATACTAACTAGATAGTTGATGATAAACATTTAATTTCACTATCTGAAATATTCTAAAATCTAATTGTTTTACCCTGTGCACCCCAGACACAAACTTTGGTTACAATTTTAATAATTTTCTAGAGGTTTAAATTGCTGGGGTGAAATTGACATCAAGGAAACCAAATGTAATGTAAATAGGACATTTGAGGATAGCAGGACGTTAAATGCACACAAGATTACTTTAGCCTTTCCTGAGCTAGACATTATCAAACAGATCTATAAGCAGATGTATGGATGTCTGGCATCTTTATGTCATGACAGCTAAATGTTACGTTCTGGACACCGACCTCGGTCGGTGACCACCCACATTCCTGGCATATGTCACTGGGCTTGTCACCTGTCATTTCCCTGTCAATTAGTGCTGTCACTTAGGGGTGGTTCCTGATTGGCTGTCACGGGGGTGTGTGTGGATTGTTGGTATTTTGTCTCTATTTAACATACCTCTCTTCTGCTTGTCCATTGTCAGGTCTTCACTAATTGCGTTCGGGGATAACGCGGACGGTTCTACTCTGGACCTCCAATAAGCTCCCATTTACCTTATTTTACACTTGTGCTTTTAGCACTTGTTCTCTCTTAGAATTTACTCTGTGTTCTTACTATTAAAGTCGAACCTGTTCAAGAGTAAACACTCTCTGTCTCTGTGATTGCCTTCAACCATTGGAATTCACCTACCTGCATTCTGACAGAAGACCTGACCATCAGAATTCCATGGAGGCCATCATGGAGATGCTCCGGACGCAGGGAGCAGCCCAGACACGGATGGAGGAACATCAGCAGCTGGTCAGCGCCGAGTTAATCCGACTCAATGGGGTCGTCGGATCATCCCAAGCGGTGGCGCAGTCGGCGTTGGCCACAGCCCGACAAGCCCAAGAAGGAGTGGCTGGTGTGCAGTCGGCGGCGGGGGAAGCAGCACTCCACGCAGAGGAAAGTCGGGGGGTGTTCGGGGTCCAGGAGCGGTCCCGCGAACCACATCTACAGGCGCCCGCTCGCTATGACGGATCACCGGATGGTTGTCGGGAATTCATCACCCAGTGTCTACTCGTTTTCCGGCTGCAACCACGATCATTTCCATCGGAGACAGCGCAGGTAGCGTATATTATCACACTGCTCACCGGCCAAGCTCTCTCCTGGGCTACGGCGGAATTAGAGGCAGGGGCGATAATCTGCGACAGTCTGGACGCCTTTACCCGGGAATTGAGAAGAGTATTCGATACTTCCCGGGTACTCTCGATCTTCGAGGCTGGTGGTCGTCTTCTCGACTGCCGGCAGGGCCTCCGCACGGTCGCAGCTTATGCTATCAATTTTCGGATCTTGGCTCGGGAGACAGCTTGGGCGGAGAACGTCTGCGTGGTTCTGTTCGTCAGGGGACTCTCAGCGCGGATGCGAGACGCTCTCTCCGCGCGTGAGATCCCCGAGCAGCTGGAAGTGCTGATCAACACCACCATCAAGATGGATAATCGGCACCGGGAGAGGGAGAAGGAGCATGTCAACAACACCCAGTCCCAGGTATGTTTTCCTTCTTCTCCTGGTGTTGATAATTCCATGCATTACACGAGTGGGCCACTGGGTGATGAATCCATGCAGCTTGGAGCGCTGTCGCTCTCGGACGACGAGAGGCAGCGCTTCATCAAAGAGCGACGCTGCTTCCGGTGCGGCCGCACCGGTCACCGCTTCGGCAGCTGTCGGGTCCAGGCTGTATCGGCTCGGCGCCAATCGGGGATGGAAGGTGCGCCGTCGGGCCTCGAGAGGGCGCCAGCAGGTGGGCTCATTCCTGCCAAAACCACGGATTCTCGTACATTTTTTGAGGTGGCGATCAACTGTGGGGGTGACATTAGGGGAACTAAGGCTCTCATTGACTCAGGGGCGGCGGGCAATTTTATTCACGTGGGATTGGTGAAGGAGTGGGGAACCCCAGTGGAGGATTTAGGGGTTCCCTTACCAGTCTATGCCCTGGACGGTCGGCCCCTGGGCAGTGGGAGCGTCACCCAGCGCACAGTTCCCTTACACATCCGGGTGGAGGGTGGGGAGTGGGAATGGGTTACTTTTTTTGTCATCTTTTCCCCCTATTCTGTCATGGTGTTGGGTCATCCCTGGTTGTCGTCATGTGTTCGTGTCATTAATTGGAGCACGGGCGAACTCTCAACGGCGGCCGACGTCAAGTCGATCGTCAGCGGGAGTTTGCCCAAACCCTTGTCCCCCCCCCCCTCTTCTCTTACTTCTGCTTACAGGGGGCACAGGTCTTTTCTAAACTTGACTTACGTAATGCATACAACCTGGTCAGGATTAGAGAGGGAGACGAGTGGAAGACTGCATTTAACACACCCAATGGGCACTATGAGTATTTGGTCATGCCCTTTGGTTTGGCTAATGCTCCGGCAGTCTTCCAAGCCCTGGTTAACGACGTGCTGCGAGACTTGATTGGGGTGTCGGTGTTTGTCTACTTAGATGATATCCTGATTTTTTCTCGCGATATGGTGCAACACCAAATGCACGTTCGGGAGGTGCTAGACCGTCTCCTCAAGCATCAACTATTCGTTAAGGCTGAGAAGTGTGTGTTTCACACGGACACCGTGTCCTTCCTGGGCTTTGTGTTGACGAAGGGCGATCTGCGCATGGATCCAGCCAAGGTGAGTGCAGTTTTGGACTGGCCACGGCCTTCGTCGCTCAAGGGGTTACAACGGTTTTTGGGCTTTGCAAATTTTTACAGGCGCTTTATTCGCAATTTTAGCGCCTTAGCCAATCCCTTAACAGCTCTCACTAAGGCCTCTCTCCCTGGCTTTGAATGGTCGCCTAGGGCTGAGTCGGCCTTCTGCGATCTTAAACGTCGCTTTACATCCGCTCCTGTATTGATCCGCCATGACGCGGAGGTTCCGTTCATTGTGGAGGTGGATGCCTCTGACGTCGCGGTGGGGGGGGTGCTCTCTCAGAGATGCTTAAAGGATGGGAAAGTGCACCCGTGTGCTTTTTTTTCTCGCCGTCTGTCACCAGCCGAGCGTAATTACGACGTGGGTAATCGGGAGTTATTGGCGATCAAATTGGCACTGGAGGAGTGGAGACATTGGTTGGAGGGGGCGGCACATCCTTTCATTATTTGGACTGATCATAAGAACTTGGCTTACATCCAAGGGGCTAAACGCCTTAACGCTCGCCAGGCCAGGTGGACGTTGTTCTTCACACGATTTCGATATACCATCTCCTATAGACCCGGCTCCAAGAATATCAAACCTGACGCGTTGTCGCGCCAGTTTGATCTTCCTGGGCGGGAGGAGCAGCCCCATCCCATTATTCCACCGGCCTTGATTTTGGCACCCGTGTCTTGGGGCATAGAGAAGGTGGTAAGGTCGGCGCTAACGCGGGAGCCCGATCCTGGTGGGGGTCCTCCGGGACAGTCGTATGTTCCCAAGGTGGCGCGCTCACGCTTGCTACAGTGGGCACATGCGTCATCCCTCACCAGCCACCCAGGGGCAACCAGGACCCTGGAATTTATCCGTAGGAGGTTCTGGTGGCCGACAGTGGAGGGGGATACGCGTTCCTTTGTGGCGGCCTGTCCGGTGTGCGCACGTAGTAAGACCTCTCGACGGGCACCGGCGGGTCTCCTCCGACCACTTCCTATTCCTAAACGACCCTGGTCACACATATCTCTGGACTTTATTTCTGGTCTTCCCCTTTCGGACGGATTCACCACCATTTTGGTGGTGGTGGATCGGTTCTCTAAGGCGGCTCACTTTGTCCCTCTCCCCAAGCTTCCTTCGGCCCGGGAGACTGCTGATTTAATTATACAGCATGTCTTTCGGGTCCACGGGCTGCCAGTAGATATCGTGTCGGACCGGGGTCCTCAGTTCGCCTCCAGGTTCTGGAAGGCGTTTGCCGCCGGCCTCGGCGCCTCTGTCAGTCTGTCGTCTGGGTTCCATCCACAGTCGAACGGGCAGACGGAGAGGGTCAACCAGGATTTGGAGGGGGTCTTGAGGTGTTACGTTGCCGGTAGTCCGGCAACGTGGAGTAGGAGGTTGGCTTGGGCTGAGTACGCGCATAATACCCTTCTCTCCTCTTCTACCGGTATGTCTCCCTTTCAGTGCCAGTATGGTTTTCAACCTCCTCTGTTTCCCGAGCAGGAGCAGGAGGCGGAGGTGCCCTCGGCCCAGGCACATGTGGCTCGCTGTCGCAGGACGTGGAAACAGGTTCGGAAGGCGCTACAGAAGGTTTCGGTTAGTACCCAACGGCAGGCTAACCGTAAGCGTCGTCCGGCTCCAGTTTACCGTCCAGGGCAGCGGGTTTGGCTTTCCACCCGGGATCTCCCTCTCCGGGTGGAATCCAAGAAGCTGGCTCCTCGCTTTATAGGACCATTTAAAGTGATTCATCGGGTTAATCCAGTGGCTTACAAGCTACGACTTCCGAGCTCTATGAGGGTTCATCCGACGTTTCATGTGTCCCTGTTGAAGCCATTCCTCTCATTGCCCTTGGCCCCGCCACTGCCTGTGGTTCCTCCGCCCCGGTTTATTGGCGGTCAACCCATTTACACGGTGCGGAGGATACTGGGTTGTAGGCGGAGGGGTAGGGGGTTTCAGTTCTTGGTGGATTGGGAGGGGTACGGGATAGAAGAGCGTTCTTGGGTGCCTCAAAGGGATATTTTAGATCCCAGCCTGATCGTTGATTTCCGGCGGCTGAATCCCGAGGCTCCTAGGTGAACGTCTGGTGCCGTTCGTCGGGGGAGGGTACTGTTACGTTCTGGACACCGACCTCGGTCGGTGACCACCCACATTCCTGGCATATGTCACTGGGCTTGTCACCTGTCATTTCCCTGTCAATTAGTGCTGTCACTTAGGGGTGGTTCCTGATTGGCTGTCACGGGGGTGTGTGTGGATTGTTGGTATTTTGTCTCTATTTAACATACCTCTCTTCTGCTTGTCCATTGTCAGGTCTTCACTAATTGCGTTCGGGGATAACGCGGACGGTTCTACTCTGGACCTCCAATAAGCTCCCATTTACCTTATTTTACACTTGTGCTTTTAGCACTTGTTCTCTCTTAGAATTTACTCTGTGTTCTTACTATTAAAGTCGAACCTGTTCAAGAGTAAACACTCTCTGTCTCTGTGATTGCCTTCAACCATTGGAATTCACCTACCTGCATTCTGACAGCTAAAGCTTTTTTCGGTTTAGTGTCTGTGACTGTGCAGGGATTCATGGTAAAGGAAACGGGTTGGTTCGTAATGGGCTGCTGGAGTTAAAATGACTTGTACCTGAGGCCTGCCTGCACATGACATCAGTGGTGGTCCACCCATCACCTCTCACTTTACCATGACTGCACATAAACCTGGCACACAACATACTTGTTCACAATTTTTCTTTCACTCTAAAGCAGTGTCTCTCAACTGGTGGGTCGCGGGGCCATTTTGAGTGGGTCGTGGATGTGTGTGTGTTTTTTCTTTTCTTTTTTTTATTCTTTTTTGCACTACCTATCTTTGTGAAAGTGGCTTCTCAGCTCTGGTCCAGCTGAAGACAAAGCAGAGGAACAGATTGGACATTGAGCATGACCTCAGAGTTGCTTTGTCTACCATCACCCCAGACTTTGAGACTTGTCAGGAGCAAACAACATCCCCATTTCTGTATCGTATTTGCTCCGCTCAGCGTCAGTTGCACAGATCTCACTCCAGTGACGTGCACTGAATAAAAACTCACAAATGTACCTTTACATACCAACATCCGTCTGGCCACACCCCCATCTGCTACCTACATAAGCAGGGGTGGGGCCACACACTCATCTCCTTCTCAAAATTCACCACAGGAGAGTGCCTGTATACCAATCACTTGTCGGGGTGTTTAGCTGAAGAAAGGAAAAACAGAAGAACAAGGAGATACGTTGACGTTATATCTTTATTTTCTCTCTCAGTATTTTCGAGAAAATACGGCGATAATGTCTTCGTCACTGGAGTGTCTGGAAGATGATGATCATTCTGACCTCCACCGGCTTTTTCGTATTAGGGGCTTGCGTCGCTGATATACTCCCCACCTGCAGTCCTCCTTGCTGCGGCTGGATAGGTAATTGAACCTCCGGTTATACAGCTGGACTGTGGGAGGCACTGGCTGTTGTGAGAAACTGGTTGCTTCCGAGCTGGGTGAGTAATGTTTTGCTTGCAAGCGTCAGTTGTCTGCTAAATGCTATGGGGGTTAGCTGACAATTTTACGAAGGCCGGCCCCAGATTGGGGTCCTCTGCTCGGCCTCTTAGGCGACGGACGGAGGGTCCTGGTCTGAAGCCCATGATGGTCAAACTAGTGGGCCGCGACCGAGACTTGGTTTGAACCCGAGATTCTCTGGACAAGCGGATGCTTCTCTGTCCCGTGCAGGCCCCATCTTTCACATGAGTGAGAGTACACCCTAACGAGGAAATGTGGGCATGGATCTTCTTTATCGGTAGTTCCATGCTCAAGTCGGCTGCAGCCTGGATGGGAATTGTGCCGGCTCCGCTGTATGTCTGGTAAATCACAGTTGAAAACTGTGTTTGACATTTCTTTTTCTCTTCTCTCTTAGGATGAGGAGGGTTTCAGGCGGCGGCCTGTCTGAAGTGTGGCTTGTTATGTCGTTGTGTACAGTTCAGGTGATAGCTGCTTAGCTTGCGTGCTAGTTTGTGGCCTACCTGTTAGCCAGTCAGCTGTTAGCTGCGGCGCTAGCCCGTTGCGTTCACTAGGCTAGGAAACGTTAGCTTGTTGCTATCAGTCGGGCGGCTGTTAGCTTAATGCTACACTGTTGAACGTTACTGTGAATATAACATGCCTTAAACACTCTGACTACGACGTCATCTTTGACAGAGGATGTTAGTCGAACCTACACATCGATTATTTTCCTAGGGAAAAGGTTGTTTGGTCACTATCATGTGTGTTTAGCAAGGCCTGTGGCCAATACATAATCAAGGACTTATGTCTCTCTCGTTATGAAAAACGGCGTTCCTCTGTAGTAAGAGTGTACTTTTTTGTTGTGATGAAGGGTTGTGTGTGTCGTTGAGATCTACAACTGGGTTAGGTTTTGGTCCACAGAAGCACATGTGTAAGTCTGGTACCGGGGCTCTTAAAGAGGCCCTCTCTGTTCTGTGTTTTTTCCTTAGTAAAAATCAGATAGCAGGTTAGCACATGAGCTATGTGAAGCTGTTAAATGCTTCATGTAGCATGCTATGACTGGTGTCATGGCTCTACTTTGTCATTACATCGTATCAGGGGTGAGGGGTAGTAAAGGGGTGAACTGGTAAACCTTTCCTCACCCTTTTCTGATTGGTCAGGGGTTAAACGTTGCTGTTCGGCACGTTACAGGGTAGGGGGGCGGGGAGGGGGAGTTTCCTGGTCCCACGCCCTGAAAGATTGGGCGTGTGCACCGCGGAAATTCCCCCGCCATAGAGTACGTCACTGAGCGCGTTTCTATTGGTAAGACTTCCGTGAGTTGTTCAGGTACCATGTTATGGATCTGTTTCAGGGAGTTGTCAGTGCCTCCTCCTCACAAAGCTCCTCCTCAGGGAGAAGAGCCTTCTGTAAGTTCGGACCCTCCTTCCCAGTGAGGGAGCCTCCTCAGAGTTTCAGAGCCTCCTCCTCAGATTGTCAAGGTGAGTAGAACTTCGAAAAGGAGTTCTGCTCTATTGTATGTGTATTCGATTCAATTCGATTATTGAGTATGTATTGGTTTCAGAGCCTCCTCCGCGGAGAGTCCTAACCCAGGTGTTACATAGCTCAATGTTGCAATATTTCTTTTCAATCTATACAGCTCACGTGGGAAGTCTCTCTGGGGGTTCCCCGTCCTCTCCTTTTTGGAGTAGGTGGACGGGGTATTGTTTAGGGTTTCCCTGACTCCTCGCCTTACAGGTCTGTTGAGTCATGGGTTTCCCCCCGTCATAGGGGTACGTCGCTCACCGTCCCCTCTTATGAAGTGTGGTTGACGGGGTGGTGTTTCCCACCATGTCCGTCCCCCATGTCCGTATTATTTTTTCTTTTTTCTGAAAAATGTAAAATAAAAAAAGCGGCTTCTTGTCGTTCCCCAGGCGGCTTGGAGGAACGGTATCTGGTGTCTTGTTAGACTATCCATTGATGTGTTTTGGGTCTCGACGTGTACATAGTGCTGGCTCTGGGTGTTTCTGATAGGAATCACGCATGAGGCTGGTGCGCCTTGGTTGCTCGTTATTAAAACAGCGTTTTTATAGGGCAACTGGGATGGAGTTTTTCTCTTCCGAGCGCCAGTTTACTAGGTTGTCTCGACGGATTCTCGTTCATATCTGGGGGATGTTAACGGAATAGATCAAAGCATAGGTAGAGGGGTCTCACGCCCTTGGGGTGGGCCACTGAGCGCGGTATGAATAGACCGTCTGGGTGGCGCCCTCTATAATGTTTTAGATCGACACGCGTACCTACCCCCCCTCCTGGAGTTGGGGATGCCGGCGTGATTAGGGCACGGGACTGGTTCTGGTCACGCTGGTCCAGGTCAGTTAACCCGTTGTCCGCCGGGGATGCAGATCTTCTGTTCTGGTACCCTGAGGGACTTGTGCTTTTTTCAGGGGGAAAAATGCCGGGTCGGCCCGGGTGTCACAGGGTTTGATATTATGGATATGTTCGTTCTCCATTCTTTTCGCCCCTCTCTTCTTACGCATGGCTGAGAGGGGGCTGTTGAGGTGGTTTTTATAGTACTCCTCTGGCATCCCTGTGTACGTCCCGGTCCGCCGGGCCCGGTCCGAAGTCGTTTTCGTCGACCCGTAGGCCTGGGATAACCCCTTTTGAAAACTGAGACACTTGTACTGCGGTATAGCCAGTGTATATCCGCAGGTGTGTTTTGGAGTTTTTTCCTGAGGGGTTATAGAAACAACCACTGCATGTTGAACCAAGAGGGTGGTTGATTCCCTGCTGTGTTGGAGCAGAGTCAACTCCCGGGTTACCCGGTTGAGTGTGCCCCTGCACGTTCATGACGTCTGCCAATCGTGTCAGCCTTCTCTGCCTCGGCCCCTCTAGAGCATCTGGGATTTTTTGGTGGAGGCTTTGACATGGTGCTCAACAATGCCAGCATACGCCCCTTCCGCCGGGGTGCTGTTTCAGTTGACCCCTTGGCGCCTGTCTCGTCCGCAGTGCTCCAGGCTCGGGTCACGTGCCTGCTGCCTGGATTGAGGGATCGGCCTCTTCTGGAGGTCGTCTCCCCGGTGCGCTGCCTGCTCCCGCTGTAGTGTAGCCTCTTGAGTGCTTCGAGTTACAGCCATGCTGACTGCCTGTGTATGCCAGGGTCAGTGTGCCAGGCGGCATGTTAGTGGGGGGAAGGGCCTGCTCTTGGATGGGCCCTGTCCGAATACGCTGGCGATGTGGGGGGCGGTGTCACTAGTGACCGCCTGGTGAGGTCTTGATGCTGTGGTGTCATTGGCCTCTCCGGGCCCCCTTTTTCCGGGGGGATCCAGTCCCTTCTGGGTCTGGGTCTTCCTTCACGCTCCGCTGCTACGGCCTTGCCACGGGGTTGAGCTTTGCTCTTGACCCCGTGATTTTGGGGGCGGTAACGAGGTTTGTTCCTTCTGTTCGTTCCCTGGTGGCATGCGGGTTGTGCGTGTGCGTAGTCGTGGGGTCAAGCCACGGTCTGTGCGTTGAGTTGCTCGAGTTCCTCTTCGCACGGTCGGATCCGTCTCCCTCCCGTCCTCCAATAGGGAGGGTATCCCTCCATTAGGGAGGGTCAGGGGGCTCGGTCCTCCCCGGTTCTGATGGTTGTGGGGGGCCTCAGTGGGGTACATTTGTCGAGCTTCAGCTCCCGCTCAGCTCCTGTTGTGCAACTGACGCTGAGCGGAACTAATACGAGACAGAACAATAGGTTATGAATATAACCGTAGTTCTGTTAGTATTAGTGACGCTCAGCGTCTGGACGCCACTGCGACCCTTGATCTTACCTTGTGGTGAAATGATTGAGAAGGAGATGAGTGTGTGGCCCCACCCCTGCTTATGTAGGTAGCAGATGGGGGTGTGGCCAGACGGATGTTGGTATGTAAAGGTACATTTGTGAGTTTTTATTCAGTGCACGTCACTGGAGTGAGATCTGTGCAACTGACGCTGAGCGTCACTAATACTAACAGAACTACGGTTATATTCATAACCTATCGTTATCCCATCAGTTCCCTGGGATGTGGGGGACCCTGATGTAAACAAGACAAACGTCTTTCTCTGGTCTGCATCCCCTTAACAATTGTGTGTATTGAGCCGTACTGTATTGTACCCATTCTGCAATCTGTTAAACAGTATGTATTATAGACTACAGTAATGATATCATAAGACAGCACACACCCTGCTACAGTATGTATTATAGACTACAGTAATGATAAGACGGCACAGACCCTGCTACAGTATGTATTATAGACTACAGTAATGATAAGACACCCTGCTACAGTATGTATTATAGACTACAGTAATGATAAGACACCCTGCTACAGTATGTATTATAGACTACAGTAATGATAAGACAGCACACACCCTGCTACAGTATGTATTATAGACTACAGTAATGATAAGACGGCACACACCCTGCTACAGTATGTATTATAGACTACAGTAATGATAAGACAGCACACACCCTGCTACAGTATGTATTATAGACTACAGTAATGATAAGACAGCACACACCCTGCTACAGTATGTATTATAGACTACAGTAATGATAAGACAGCACACACCCTACTACAGTATGTATTATAGACTACAGTAATGATAAGACAGCACACACCCTGCTACAGTATGTATTATAGACTACAGTAATGATAAGACAGCACACACCCTGCTACAGTATGTATTATAGACTACAGTAATGATAAGACAGCACACACCCTGCTACAGTATGTATTATAGACTACAGTAATGATAAGACGGCACACACCCTGCTACAGTATGTATTATAGACTACAGTAATGATAAGACAGCACACACCCTGCTACAGTATGTATTATAGACTACAGTAATGATAAGACAGCACACACCCTGTTACAGTATGTATTATAGACTACAGTAATGATAAGACAGCACACACCCTGCTACAGTATGTATTATAGACTACAGTAATGATAAGACGGCACACACCCTGCTACAGTATGTATTATAGACTACAGTAATGATAAGACAGCACACACCCTGCTACAGTATGTATTATAGACTACAGTAATGATAAGACAGCACACACCCTGCTACATTATGTATTATAGACTACAGTAATGATAAGACGGCACACACCCTGCTACAGTATGTATTATAGACTACAGTAATGATAAGACGGCACACACCCTGCTACAGTATGTATTATAGACTACAGTAATGATAAGACAGCACACACCCTGCTACAGTTTGTATTATAGACTACAGTAATGATAAGACAGCACACACCCTGCTACAGTATGTATTATAGACTACAGTAATGATAAGACGGCACACACCCTGCTACAGTATGTATTATAGACTACAGTAATGATAAGACGGCACACACCCTGCTACAGTATGTATTATAGACTACAGTAATGATAAGACAGCACACACCCTGCTACAGTATGTATTATAGACTACAGTAATGATAAGACAGCACACACCCTGCTACAGTATGTATTATAGACTACAGTAATGATAAGACAGCACACACCCTGCTACAGTATGTATTATAGACTACAGTAATGATAAGACGGCACACACCCTGCTACAGTATGTATTATAGACTACAGTAATGATAAGACAGCACACACCCTGCTACAGTATGTATTATAGACTACAGTAATGATAAGACAGCACAGACCCTGCTACAGTATGTATTATAGACTACAGTAATGATAAGACGACACACACCCTGTTACAGTATGTATTATAGACTACAGTAATGATAAGACAGCACACACCCTGCTACAGTATGTTTGTATTATAGACTACAGTAATGATAAGACGGCACACACCCTGCTACAGTATGTATTATAGACAACAGTAATGATAAGACGGCACACACCCTGCTACAGTATGTATTATAGACAACAGTAATGATAAGACAGCACACACCCTGCTACAGTATGTATTATAGACTACAGTAATGATAAGACAGCACACACCCTGCTATAGTATGTATTATAGACTACAGTAATGATAAGACAGCACACACCCTGATACAGTATGTATTATAGACAACAGTAATGATAAGACAGCACACACCCTGCTACAGTATGTTTGTATTATAGACTACAGTAATGATAAGACGGCACACACCCTGCTACAGTATGTATTATAGACTACAGTAATGATAAGACAGCACACACCCTGCTACAGTATGTTTGTATTATAGACTACAGTAATGATAAGACGGCACACACCCTGCTACAGTATGTATTATAGACTACAGTAATGATAAGACAGCACACACCCTGCTACAGTATGTATTATAGACTACAGTAATGATAAGACAGCACACACCCTGCTACAGTATGTATTATAGACTACAGTAATGATAAGACAGCACACACCCTGCTACAGTATGTATTATAGACTACAGTAATGATAAGACGGCACACACCCTGCTACAGTATGTATTATAGACTACAGTAATGATAAGACAGCACACACCCTGCTACAGTATGTATTATAGACTACAGTAATGATAAGACGGCACACACCCTGCTACAGTATGTATTATAGACTACAGTAATGATAAGACGGCACACACCCTGCTACAGTATGTATTATAGACTACAGTAATGATAAGACAGCACACACCCTGCTACAGTATGTATTATAGACTACAGTAATGATAAGACACCCTGCTACAGTATGTATTATAGACTACAGTAATGATAAGACAGCACACACCCTGCTACAGTATGTATTATAGACTACAGTAATGATAAGACAGCACACACCCTGCTACAGTATGTATGTATTATAGACTACAGTAATGATAAGACAGCACACACCCTGCTACAGTATGTATTATAGACTACAGTAATGATAAGACAGCACACACCCTGCTACAGTATGTTTGTATTATAGACTACAGTAATGATAAGACAGCACACACCCTGCTACAGTTTGTATTATAGACTACAGTAATGATAAGACAGCACACACCCTGCTACAGTATGTATTATAGACTACAGTAATGATAAGACGGCACACACCCTGCTACAGTATGTATTATAGACTACAGTAATGATAAGACGGCACACACCCTGCTACAGTATGTATTATAGACTACAGTAATGATAAGACGGCACACACCCTGCTACAGTATGTATTATAGACTACAGTAATGATAAGACAGCACACACCCTGCTACAGTATGTATTATAGACTACAGTAATGATAAGACGGCACACACCCTGCTACAGTATGTATTATAGACTACAGTAATGATAAGACAGCACACACCCTGCTACAGTATGTATTATAGACTACAGTAATGATAAGACAGCACACACCCTGCTACAGTATGTATTATAGACTACAGTAATGATAAGACAGCACACACCCTGCTACAGTATGTATTATAGACTACAGTAATGATAAGACGGCACACACCCTGCTACAGTATGTATTATAGACTACAGTAATGATAAGACGGCACACACCCTGCTACAGTATGTATTATAGACTACAGTAATGATAAGACGGCACACACCCTGCTACAGTATGTATTATAGACTACAGTAATGATAAGACGGCACACACCCTGCTACAGTATGTATTATAGACTACAGTAATGATAAGACAGCACACACCCTGCTACAGTATGTATTATAGACTACAGTAATGATAAGACGGCACACACCCTGCTACAGTATGTATTATAGACTACAGTAATGATAAGACAGCACACACCCTGCTACAGTATGTATTATAGACTACAGTAATGATAAGACAGCACACACCCTGCTACAGTATGTATTATAGACTACAGTAATGATAAGACGGCACACACCCTGCTACAGTATGTATTATAGACTACAGTAATGATAAGACAGCACACACCCTGCTACAGTATGTATTATAGACAACAGTAATGATAAAACAGCACACACCCTGCTACAGTATGTATTATAGACTACAGTAATGATAAGACAGCACACACCCTGCTACAGTATGTATTATAGACTACAGTAATGATAAGACAGCACACACCCTGCTACAGTATGTATTATAGACTACAGTAATGATAAGACACCCTGCTACAGTATGTATTATAGACTACAGTAATGATAAGACAGCACACACCCTGCTACAGTATGTATTATAGACTACAGTAATGATAAGACAGCACACACCCTGCTACAGTATGTATTATAGACTACAGTAATGATAAGACAGCACACACCCTGCTACAGTATGTATTATAGACTACAGTAATGATAAGACAGCACACACCCTGCTACAGTATGTATTATAGACTACAGTAATGATAAGACAGCACACACCCTGCTACAGTATGTATTATAGACTACAGTAATGATAAGACAGCACACACCCTGCTACAGTATGTATTATAGACTACAGTAATGATAAGACAGCACACACCCTGCTACAGTATGTATTATAGACTACAGTAATGATAAGACGGCACACACCCTGCTACAGTATGTTTGTATTATAGACTACAGTAATGATAAGACAGCACAGACCCTGCTACAGTATGTTTGTATTATAGACTACAGTAATGATAAGACGGCACACACCCTGCTACAGTATGTATTATAGACTACAGTAATGATAAGACAGCACACACCCTGCTACAGTATGTATTATAGACTACAGTAATGATAAGACGGCACACACCCTGCTACAGTATGTTTGTATTATAGACTACAGTAATGATAAGACAGCACACACCCTGCTACAGTGTTTGTATTATAGACTACAGTAATGATAAGACGGCACACACCCTGCTACAGTATGTATTATAGACTACAGTAATGATAAGACAGCACACACCCTGCTACAGTATGTATTATAGACTACAGTAATGATAAGACAGCACACACCCTGCTACAGTATGTATTATAGACTACAGTAATGATAAGACAGCACACACCCTGCTACAGTATGTATTATAGACTACAGTAATGATAAGACAGCACACACCCTGCTACAGTATGTATTATAGACTACAGTAATGATAAGACAGCACACACCCTGCTACAGTATGTATTATAGACTACAGTAATGATAAGACGGCACACACCCTGCTACAGTATGTTTGTATTATAGACTACAGTAATGATAAGACAGCACACACCCTGCTACAGTATGTATTATAGACTACAGTAATGATAAGACAGCACACACCCTGCTACAGTATGTATTATAGACTACAGTAATGATAAGACAGCACAGACCCTGCTACAGTATGTTTGTATTATAGACTACAGTAATGATAAGACAGCACACACCCTGCTACAGTATGTATTATAGACTACAGTAATGATAAGACAGCACACACCCTGCTACAGTGTTTGTATTATAGACTACAGTAATGATAAGACGGCACACACCCTGCTACAGTATGTATTATAGACTACAGTAATGATAAGACAGCACACACCCTGCTACAGTGTTTGTATTATAGACTACAGTAATGATAAGACGGCACACACCCTGCTACAGTATGTATTATAGACTACAGTAATGATAAGACAGCACACACCCTGCTACAGTATGTATTATAGACTACAGTAATGATAAGACAGCACAGTCCCTGCTACAGTATGTATTATAGACTACAGTAATGATAAGACAGCACACACCCTGCTACAGTATGTATTATAGACTACAGTAATGATAAGACAGCACACACCCTGCTACAGTATGTATTATAGACTACAGTAATGATAAGACAGCACACACCCTGCTACAGTATGTATTATAGACTACAGTAATGATAAGACAGCACACACCCTGCTACAGTATGTATTATAGACTACAGTAATGATAAGACGGCACACACCCTGCTACAGTATGTATTATAGACTACAGTAATGATAAGACACCCTGCTACAGTATGTATTATAGACTACAGTAATGATAAGACAGCACACACCCTGCTACAGTATGTATTATAGACTACAGTAATGATAAGACAGCACACACCCTGCTACAGTATGTATTATAGACTACAGTAATGATAAGACAGCACACACCCTGCTACAGTATGTATTATAGACTACAGTAATGATAAGACAGCACACACCCTGCTGCTACAGTATGTATTATAGACTACAGTAATGATAAGACAGCACACACCCTGCTACAGTATGTATTATAGACTACAGTAATGATAAGACAGCACACACCCTGCTACAGTATGTATTATAGACTACAGTAATGATAAGACAGCACACACCCTGCTACAGTATGTATTATAGACTACAGTAATGATAAGACACCCTGCTACAGTATGTATTATAGACTACAGTAATGATAAGACACCCTGCTACAGTATGTATTATAGACTACAGTAATGATAAGACAGCACACACCCTGCTACAGTATGTATTATAGACTACAGTAATGATAAGACAGCACACACCCTGCTACAGTATGTATTATAGACTACAGTAATGATAAGACAGCACACACCCTGCTACAGTATGTATTATAGACTACAGTAATGATAAGACGGCACACACCCTGCTACAGTACGTATTATAGACTACAGTAATGATAAGACAGCACACACCCTGCTACAGTATGTATTATAGACTACAGTAATGATAAGACGGCACACACCCTGCTACAGTATGTATTATAGACTACAGTAATGATAAGACAGCACACACCCTGCTACAGTATGTATTATAGACTACAGTAATGATAAGACAGCACACACCCTGCTACAGTATGTATTATAGACTACAGTAATGATAAGACAGCACACACCCTGCTACAGTATGTATTATAGACTACAGTAATGATAAGACGGCACACACCCTGCTACAGTATGTATTATAGACTACAGTAATGATAAGACGGCACACACCCTGCTACAGTATGTATTATAGACTACAGTAATGATAAGACGGCACACACCCTGCTACAGTATGTATTATAGACTACAGTAATGATAAGACAGCACACACCCTGCTACAGTATGTATTATAGACTACAGTAATGATAAGACAGCACACACCCTGCTACAGTATGTATTATAGACTACAGTAATGATAAGACAGCACACACCCTGCTACAGTATGTATTATAGACTACAGTAATGATAAGACAGCACACACCCTGCTACAGTATGTATTATAGACAACAGTAATGATAAGACACCCTGCTACAGTATGTATTATAGACTACAGTAATGATAAGACGGCACACACCCTGCTACAGTATGTATTATAGACAACAGTAATGATAAGACGGCACACACCCTGCTACAGTATGTATTATAGACTACAGTAATGATAAGACGGCACACACCCTGCTACAGTATGTATTATAGACTACAGTAATGATAAGACAGCACACACCCTGCTACAGTATGTATTATAGACTACAGTAATGATAAGACAGAACACACCCTGCTACAGTATGTATTATAGACTACAGTAATGATAAGACGGCACACACCCTGCTACAGTATGTATTATAGACTACAGTAATGATAAGACAGCACACACCCTGCTACAGTATGTATTATAGACTACAGTAATGATAAGACAGCACACACCCTGCTACAGTATGTATTATAGACTACAGTAATGATAAGACAGCACACACCCTGCTACAGTATGTATTATAGACTACAGTAATGATAAGACACCCTGCTACAGTATGTATTATAGACTACAGTAATGATAAGACGGCACACACCCTGCTAAAGTATGTATTATAGACTACAGTAATGATAAGACGGCACACACCCTGCTACAGTGTTTGTATTATAGACTACAGTAATGATAAGACGGCACACACCCTGCTACAGTATGTATTATAGACTACAGTAATGATAAGACAGCACACACCCTGCTACAGTATGTATTATAGACTACAGTAATGATAAGACGGCACACACCCTGCTACAGTATGTATTATAGACTACAGTAATGATAAGACAGCACACACCCTGCTACAGTATGTATTATAGACTACAGTAATGATAAGACAGCACACACCCTGCTACAGTATGTATTATAGACTACAGTAATGATAAGACGGCACACACCCTGCTACAGTATGTATTATAGACTACAGTAATGATAAGACAGCACACACCCTGCTACAGTATGTATTATAGACTACAGTAATGATAAGACAGCACACACCCTGCTACAGTATGTATTATAGACTACAGTAATGATAAGACGGCACACACCCTGCTACAGTATGTATTATAGACTACAGTAATGATAAGACGGCACACACCCTGCTACAGTATGTATTATAGACTACAGTAATGATAAGACGGCACACACCCTGCTACAGTATGTATTATAGACTACAGTAATGATAAGACAGCACACACCCTGCTACAGTATGTATTATAGACTACAGTAATGATAAGACAGCACACACCCTGCTACAGTATGTATTATAGACTACAGTAATGATAAGACAGCACACACCCTGCTACAGTATGTATTATAGACAACAGTAATGATAAGACAGCACACACCCTGCTACAGTATGTATTATAGACTACAGTAATGATAAGACAGCACACACCCTGCTACAGTATGTATTATAGACAACAGTAATGATAAGACAGCACACACCCTGCTACAGTATGTATTATAGACTACAGTAATGATAAGACAGCACACACCCTGCTACAGTATGTATTATAGACTACAGTAATGATAAGACAGCACACACCCTGCTACAGTATGTATTATAGACTACAGTAATGATAAGACGGCACACACCCTGCTACAGTATGTATTATAGACTACAGTAATGATAAGACAGCACACACCCTGCTACAGTATGTATTATAGACTACAGTAATGATAAGACGGCACACACCCTGCTACAGTATGTATTATAGACTACAGTAATGATAAGACAGCACACACCCTGCTACAGTATGTATTATAGACTACAGTAATGATAAGACAGCACACACCCTGCTACAGTATGTATTATAGACTACAGTAATGATAAGACACCCTGCTACAGTATGTATTATAGACTACAGTAATGATAAGACGGCACACACCCTGCTACAGTATGTATTATAGACTACAGTAATGATAAGACGGCACACACCCTGCTACAGTACGTATTATAGACTACAGTAATGATAAGACGGCACACACCCTGCTACAGTATGTTTGTATTATAGACTACAGTAATGATAAGACAGCACACACCCTGCTACAGTATGTATTATAGACTACAGTAATGATAAGACGGCACACACCCTGCTACAGTATGTATTATAGACTACAGTAATGATAAGACGGCACACACCCTGCTACAGTATGTATTATAGACTACAGTAATGATAAGACAGCACACACCCTGCTACAGTATGTATTATAGACTACAGTAATGATAAGACAGCACACACCCTGCTACAGTATGTATTATAGACTACAGTAATGATAAGACAGCACACACCCTGCTACAGTATGTATTATAGACTACAGTAATGATAAGACGGCACACACCCTGCTACAGTATGTATTATAGACTACAGTAATGATAAGACAGCACACACCCTGCTACAGTATGTATTATAGACTACAGTAATGATAAGACAGCACACACCCTGCTACAGTATGTATTATAGACTACAGTAATGATAAGACAGCACACACCCTGCTACAGTTTGTATTATAGACTACAGTAATGATAAGACAGCACACACCCTGCTACAGTATGTATTATAGACTACAGTAATGATAAGACAGCACACACCCTGCTACAGTATGTATTATAGACTACAGTAATGATAAGACAGCACACACCCTGCTACAGTATGTATTATAGACTACAGTAATGATAAGACGGCACACACCCTGCTACAGTATGTATTATAGACTACAGTAATGATAAGACAGCACACACCCTGCTACAGTATGTATTATAGACTACAGTAATGATAAGACGGCACACACCCTGCTACAGTATGTATTATAGACTACAGTAATGATAAGACAGCACACACCCTGCTACATTATGTATTATAGACTACAGTAATGATAAGACAGCACACACCCTGCTACAGTATGTATTATAGACTACAGTAATGATAAGACGGCACACACCCTGCTACAGTATGTATTATAGACTACAGACAGTAATGTATATTTTAAATGTGAGTAATTAATGACACCTGTGTAACGGTAAAGCCAGAACCCAGATGCAGACGCAAAAAAGAGCTATAAGGATAATACATCATGCGAGATGCAAATTGTCTGTTTTTAAAGAGACAAACAATGAAATTCATGGACTTATTTAAATTCAAAACTGCACAAATTATGTTTAAGGTAATAAATAACATGTTGCTAAGCAACATTAAAAAATTTACATAGATAGAGAAGGTGGTTACAATTTAAGAGGAAATTACAAGTAGACACATTGATGAAGGCCAGACGGTCAAAAACGTTTTGTGTGTATATAAAACCCTAACCCTATAAAAAACTAAATTCCTTTTGTGACTTACAATTTAAGAGGGACATTGAATCTAAAACAGCCAAGTGCCCGTAAGACTCTGAAGAGCATGTGCATCTCAGTTTGTGGGCTGTCCCTTTGGAATGGACTAGATGCCAGTATAAAGCTGAGCAATAATACAAACCAATTCAAAGGCCGCTATAAACAAGTATTTTTGGACAAGAGAGAGGACTAAGTAATAAGGTGACTGAAGTACCACATATATTAAACATGTTGGCATTTGTAGATTTATATTACATTTAGATTAAGAAAGACTATATTTCTGATATGTAATATATTGTAAGGAAGGGACAGGACTAGTTTTACTTTAGTCCCCTCCCGAACATGTTTTTTGCAAATTGCTTTAGGACTCAGGGGTGTCAAACTCATTTTAATTCAGGGGCCGCATACTGCTCACTTTGATAATAACCCAACAATATTTCTTGGTTACGTTTAAGTGCAAATAAGTACATTCAGTAAATGTTCACATGTAATAATGAGATTCAGATTCAGATTCCTTTAATGTCACGTCTTTCAGTTCCTCTCTGTCCTCACTCTGTCCTCACTCTGTCCTCACTCTGTCCTCTCTCTGTCCTCTCTGTCCTCTCTGTCCTCTCTGTCCTCTCTGTCTTCACTCTGTCCTCACTCTGTCCTCTATGTCCTCTCTGTCTTCACTCTGTCCTCACTCTGTCCTCACTCTGTCCTCTCTGTCCTCTCTGTCCTCTCTGTCCTCTCTCTCTGTCCTCACTCTGTCCTCACACTGTCCTCACTCTGTCCTCTCTGTCTTCACTCTGTCCTCTCTGTCCTCTCTCTGTCCTCTCTGTCCTCTCTGTCCTCTCTGTCCTCTCTCTCTGTCCTCACTCTGTCCTCTCTCTGTCCTCTCTGTCCTCACTTTGTCCTCTATCTGTCCTCACTCTGTCCTCACTCTGTCCTCTCTGTCCTCACTCTGTCCTCACTCTGTCCTCTCTGTCCTCTCTCTGTCCTCTCTGTCTTCACTCTGTCCTCTCTGTCCTCTCTGTCCTCTCTGTCTTCACTCTGTCCTCACTCTGTCCTCACTCTGTCCTCTCTGTCCTCTCTCTGTCCTCTCTGTCTTCACTCTGTCCTCACTCTGTCCTCACTCTGTCCTCTCTCTGTCCTCTCTGTCCTCTCTGTCCTCTCTCTGTCCTCTCTGTCTTCACTCTGTCTTCACTCTGTCCTCTCTGTCCTCTCTGTCTTCACTCTGTCCTCTCTGTCCTCTCTGTCCACTCTGTCCTCACTCTGTCCTCTATCTGTCTTCTCTCTGTCCTCTCTGTCCTCACTCTGTTCTCACTCTGTCCTCACTCTGTCCTCTCTCTGTCCTCACTCTGTCCTCTCTGTCCTCTCTCTGTCCTCACTCTGTCCTCTCTCTGTCCTCACTCTGTCCTCTCTGTCCTCACTCTGTCCTCTCTCTGTCCTCACTCTGTCCTCTCTCTGTCCTCACTCTGTCCTCTCTGTCCTCTCTCTGTCCTCACTCTGTCCTCACTCTGTCCTCTCTCTGTCCTCTCTGTCCTCACTCTGTCCTCTATCTGTCTTCTCTCTGTCCTCTCTCTGTCCTCACTCTGTCCTCACTCTGTCCTCTGTCCTCACTCTGTCCTCACTCTGTCCTCACTCTGTCCTCACTCTGTCTTCTCTGTCCTCACTCTGTCCTCACTCTGTCCTCTCTCTGTCATCTCTGTCCTCACTCTGTCTTCTCTCTGTCCTCTCTCTGTCCTCACTCTGTCCTCACTCTGTCCTCACTCTGTCCTCACACTGTCCTCTCTCTGTCCTCTCTGTCATCACTCTGTCCTCACTCTGTCCTCACACTGTCCTCTCTCTGTCCTCTCTGTCATCACTCTGTCCTCACTCTGTCCTCACTCTGTCCTCACTCTGTCCTCAAATCAAATCAAATTTATTTATAAGGCCAGACAACACACGTTAATGTCCCCATGGGCCGTACAGGTCTTCTTTAAACAAGTCAAGAAGAAAACATAACAATAAGTCAAGAACAGAACAAGAACACCATAAGGTCCAACAAATTTAAAATAAATGCAAATAAATGAATGAATGCAAGCACTCCCAGACATACCCCGCGCGAAGGTAAGGAAAAACTCACTAAAACCTAACAGTAGGGAAAAATGCTCCACAGGCAATGTGGAGGAGAGAAACCTTAGAAGGGCCATTCAAGGGGGGATCTCCCTTCTTAGATGTCGGTGATAGTAGTGTTGCAGACTAACAGTTGGTAAGCATGCACTCAAGTGTGTAGTGAAACACAGATGAGTGCATGCAATAGCAACTGAACATTTTGAAAGATTAAAGATAGAGCTGATAGCGATAGCAACTGAACATTTTGAAAGATTGAAGATAGAGCTGATAGGGAATCTATTTGAGGCACAGGGGCGGCGCAAAGAGGGTTGCGTCCTCCCCGTCTTAATCACAGGACATTCAACACTCCGGTCATTGCTCAGGGACAGCCGGAGACAGGGAGATAGGGGGCGGCGCAGAGAGGGTCGCAAACTCCCCGACATCATCGCGGGACGTCCGGCACTCCGGTCACCACTATGAGACCTCCGGAGACAGGAGGGCACGCAGAGGGGGTCGCATCCTCCCGGCCTTCATCACGGGACGTCCGGCACTCCGGTCACCACTATGAGACCTCCGGAGACAGGAGGGCACGCAGAGGGGGTCGCATCCTCCCGGCCTTCATCACGGGACGTCCGACACTCCGGTCAGCACTCCAGGACAGCAACTCAAAGGGGGACAGGGAGACGGGACAGGCGTTAGACAGCTCATGTGATTGTAGTGGGCGGACATAGCAATAGATACAAGTGGTAAGCATATATGTGAATGGAGTAGATATATGAAGTAAGCATATTATGTGAATAGAATAGAAGTACTTAACCCAGCAATGAAACCGCGTTGACACATCAGTTGACAGGACCACGGACAGACGACGGTAAGTAACTGATCCAAGGCCACGGTGGTGCATGTAGAGCAGTCACTGCAATCTTGGCCAAGACCCCGAGGCATCCATCACCTTAGTCAGCGCTAGGAGACGGGCACTCAGAGAGATGGGGGAGTCTTCACACTGTCCTCTCTGTCCTCACACTGTCCTCTCTGTCCTCACTCTGTCCTCTCTCTGTCATCACAGTGTCCTCACACTGTCCTCTCTCTGTCCTCTCTGTCCTCACTCTGTCCTCACTCTGTCCTCTCTCTGTCATCACAGTGTCCTCACACTGTCCTCTCTCTGTCCTCTCTGTCCTCACTCTGTCCTCTGTCCTTTCTGTCCTCACTCTGTCCTCTCTCTATCCTCACACTGTCCTCACACTGTCCTCACTCTGTCCTCACACTGTCCTCACTCTGTCCTCGCACTGTCCTCACTCTGTCCTCACACTGTCCTCACTCTGTCCTCACTCTGTCCTCTCTTTGTCCTCTCTGTCCTCTCTGTCCTCACTCTGTCCTCACACTGTCCTCACTCTGTCCTCACTCTGTCCTCTCTCTGTCCTCTCTGTCCTCTCTGTCCTCACTCTGTCCTCGCACTGTCCTCACTCTGTCCTCTCTCTGTCCTCACACTATCCTCACTATGTCCTCTCTGTCCTCTCTGTCCTCACTGTCCTCACTCTGTCCTCTCTGTCCTCACACTGTCCTCTCTCTGTCCTCTCTGTCCTCATTCTGTCCTCACACTGTCCTCTCTGTCCTCTCTGTCCTCTCTGTCCTCACTCTGTCCTCTCTGTCCTCACTCTGTCCTCTCTGTCCTCTCTCTGTCATCTCTCTCCTCTCTCTGTCCTCACACTGTCCTCTCTGTCCTCACTCTGTCCTCTCTGTCCCCACTCTGTCCTCACTCTGTCCTCTCTGTCCTCACTCTGTCCTCACACTGTCCTCACTCTGTCTTCTCTCTGTCCTCACTCTGTCCTCTCTGTCCTCACTCTGTCCTCACACTGTCCTCTCTGTCCTCACTCTGTCCTCTATGTCCTCTCTGTCCTCACTCTGTCCTCACTCTGTCATCACTCTGTCCTCACTCTGTCCTCACACTGTCCTCACTCTGTCCTCACACTGTCCTCACTCTGTCCTCACTCTGTCCTCGCACTGTCCTCACTCTGTCCTCACACTGTCCTCACTCTGTCCTCACTCTGTCCTCACTCTGTCCTCACTTTGTCCTCTCTGTCCTCACTCTGTCCTCTCTCTGTCCTCACTCTGTCTTCTCTCTGTCCTCACTCTGTCCTCTCTGTCCTCACACTGTCCTCTCTGTCCTCACTCTGTCCTCTCTGTCCTCTCTCTGTCCTCACTCTGTCCTCTCTGTCCTCACTCTGTCATCACTCTGTCCTCACTCTGTCTTCTCTCTGTCCTCACTCTGTCCTCACTCTGTCCTCTCTCTGTCCTCACTCTGTCCTCACACTGTCCTCACTCTGTCCTCTCTGTCCTCACTCTGTCCTCACTCTGTCCTCTCTCTGTCCTCACTCTGTCCTCTCTGTCCTCACTCTGTCCTCACACTGTCCTCACTCTGTCATATCTGTCCTCTCTGTCCTCACACTGTCATCTCTGTCCTCTCTGTCCTCTCTCTGTCCTCTCTGTCCTCTCTCTGTCCTCACACTGTCCTCACTCTGTCTTCTCTCTGTCCTCACTCTGTCCTCTCTGTCCTCACTCTGTCCTCACTCTGTTCTCACTCTGTCCTCACTCTGTCCTCACTCTGTCCTCACACTGTCCTCTCTGTCCTCACTCTGTCCTCTCTGTCCTCACTCTGTCCTCTCTCTGTCCTCTCTGTCCTCACTCTGTCCTCACTCTGTCCTCACTCTGTTCTCACTCTGTCCTCTCTGTCCTCACTCTGTCCTCACTCTGTCCTCACTCTGTCCTCTCTCTGTCCTCACACTGTCCTCTCTGTCCTCACTATGTCCTCTCTGTCCTCACTCTGTCCTCACACTGCACTCTGTCCTCTCTGTCCTCACTCTGTCCTCTCTGTCCTCACACTGTCCTCACTCTGTCCTCTGTCCTCACACTGTCCTCTCTGTCCTCACTCTGTCCTCTCTGTCCTCACTCTGTCATCACTCTGTCCTCTCTCTGTCCTCACTGTCCTCTCTGTCCTCACTCTGTCCTCTCTGTCCTCACTCTCTGTCCTCTCTGTCCTCTCTGTCCTCACTCTGTCCTCACTCTGTCCTCTCTCTCTGTCCTCACTCTGTCCTCTCTGTCCTCACTCTGTCCTATCTGTCCTCTCTCTGTCCTCACTCTGTCCTCTCTGTCCTCACTCTGTCCTCTCTGTCCTCACTCTGTCCTCTCTGTCCTCACTCTGTCATCACTCTGTCCTCACTCTGTCCTCACTCTGTCATCTCTGTCCTCTCTGTCCTCTCTCTGTCCTCTCTGTCCTCACTCTGTCCTCACTCTGTCCTCACTCTGTCCTCACTCTGTCCTCTCTCTGTCCTCTCTGTCCTCACTCTGTCCTCTCGCTGTCCTCTCTCTGTCCTCACTCTGTCCTCTCTCTGTCCTCACTATGTCCTCACTCTATCCTCACTCTGTCCTCACTCTGTCCTCACTCTGTCCTCTCTCTGTCCTCTCTGTCCTCTCTGTCCTCTCTGTCCTCTCTGTCCTCTCTGTCCTCTCTGTCCTCACTCTGTCCTCTCTGTCTTCACTCTGTCCTCACTCTGTCCTCTCTGTCTTCACTCTGTCCTCACTCTGTCCTCTCTGTCCTCACTCTGTCCTCTCTCTGTCCTCTCTCTGTCCTCACTCTGTCCTCTCTGTCTTCACTCTGTCCTCACTCTGTCCTCACTCTGTCCTCACTCTGTCCTCTCTGTCTTCACTCTGTCCTCACTCTGTCCTCACTCTGTCCTCTCTGTCTTCACTCTGTCTTCACTCTGTCCTCACTCTGTCCTCACTCTGTCTTCACTCTGTCCTCACTCTGATCTCTCTCTGTCCTCACTCTGTCCTCTCTGTCCTCACTCTGTCCTCACACTGTCCTCTCTGTCCTCTCTGTCCTCTCTGTCCTCACTCTGTCCTCACTCTGTCCTCACTCTGTCCTCTCTATCCTCACTCTGTCCTCACTCTGTCCTCACTCTGTCCTCACACTGTCCTCACTCTGTCCTCTGTCCTCACACTGTCCTCTCTGTCCTCTCTATGTCCTCTCTCTGTCCTCACTCTGTCCTCACACTGTCCTCTCTGTCCTCTCTGTCCTCTCTGTCCTCACTCTGTCCTCACTCTGTCCTCACTCTGTCCTCTCTATCCTCACTCTGTCCTCACTCTGTCCTCACTCTGTCCTCACACTGTCCTCACTCTGTCCTCTGTCCTCACACTGTCCTCTCTGTCCTCTCTATGTCCTCTCTCTGTCCTCACTCTGTCCTCTCTGTCCTCACTCTGTCCTCACTCTGTCCTCACTCTGTCCTCTCTCTGTCCTCTCTCTGTCCTCTCTGTCCTCTCTCTGTCCTCTCTCTGTCCTCTCTCTGTCCTCACTCTGTCCTCTCTGTCCTCACTCTGTCCTCACTCTGTCCTCTCTCTGTCCTCACTCTGTCCTCACTCTGTCCTCTCTCTGTCCTCTCTCTGTCCTCTCTCTGTCCTCTCTCTGTCCTCTCTGTCCTCTCTCTGTCCTCACACTGTCCTCTCTGTCCTCTCTCTGTCCTCTCTCTGTCCTCACTCTGTCCTCTCTGTCCTCTCTGTCCTCACTCTGTCCTCTCTCTGTCCTCTCTCTGTCCTCTCTCTGTCCTCTCTCTGTCCTCACACTGTCCTCTCTGTCCTCTCTCTGTCCTCTCTCTGTCCTCACTCTGTCCTCTCTGTCCTCACTCTGTCCTCACTCTGTCCTCACTCTGTCATCACTCTGTCCTCACTCTGTCCTCTCTGTCCTCTCTGTCCTCTCTCTGTCCTCTCTCTTTCCTCTCTGTCCTCTCTCTGTCCTCTCTCTGTCCTCACACTGTCCTCACTCTGTCCTCTCTGTCCTCACTCTGTCTTCTCTCTGTCCACTCTGTCCTCTCTGTCCTCTCTGTCCTCTCTGTCCTCTCTGTCCTCACTCTGTCCTCTCTGTCCTCACACTGTCCTCTCTGTCCTCTCTGTCCTCACTCTGTCCTCTCTGTCCTCACACTGTCCTCACTCTGTCCTCACTCTGTCCTCACTCTGTCCTCACTCTGTCCTCACTCTGTCCTCTCTCTCTGTCCTCACTCTGTCCTCTCTCTGTCATCTCTGTCCTCACTCTGTCCTCTCTGTCCTCACACTGTCCTCACTCTGTCCTCACTCTGTCCTCACTCTGTCCTCACTCTGTCCTCACTCTGTCCTCTCTCTCTGTCCTCACTCTGTCCTCACTCTGTCCTCTCTGTCCTCACACTGTCCTCTCTGTCCTCTCTGTCCTCTCTGTCCTCACTCTGTCCTCTCTGTCCTCACACTGTCCTCTCTGTCCTCTCTGTCCTCACTCTGTCCTCTCTGTCCTCACACTGTCCTCACTCTGTCCTCACTCTGTCCTCACTCTGTCCTCACTCTGTCCTCACTCTGTCCTCTCTCTCTGTCCTCACTCTGTCCTCTCTCTGTCATCTCTGTCCTCACTCTGTCCTCTCTGTCCTCACACTGTCCTCTCTGTCCTCTCTGTCCTCTCTGTCCTCTCTGTCCTCACACTGTCCTCACTCTGTCCTCACTCTGTCCTCACTCTGTCCTCACACTGTCCTCACACTGTCCTCTCTGTCCTCTCTGTCCTCTCTGTCCTCTCTGTCCTCTCTGTCCTCACTCTGTCCTCTCTCTGTCCTCTCTGTCCTCACACTGTCCTCACACTGTCCTCTCTGTCCTCTCTGTCCTCTCTGTCCTCTCTGTCCTCTCTGTCCTCACTCTGTCCTCTCTCTGTCCTCTCTGTCTTCACACTGTCCTCACTCTGTCCTCTCTGTCTTCACTCTGTCCTCTCTCTGTCCTCTCTGTCCTCACTCTGTCCTCTCTGTCTTCACACTGTCCTCACTCTGTCCTCACTCTGTCCTCTCTGTCTTCACTCTGTCCTCACTCTGTCCTCTCTGTCTTCACTCTGTCCTCTCTGTCCTCTCTGTCCTCACACTGTCCTCTCTGTCCTCTCTGTCCTCTCTGTCCTCACTCTATCCTCACTCTGTCCTCACTCTGTCCTCACTCTGTCCTCACTCTGTCCTCACTCTGTCCTCTCTCTGTCCTCTCTCTGTCATCTCTGTCCTCTCTCTGTCCTCACTCTGTCCTCTCTGTCCTCACTCTGTCCTCACTCTGTCCTCTCTCTGTCCTCTCTGTCCTCACTCTGTCCTCTCTGTCCTTACACTGTCCTCTCTGTCCTCTCTGTCCTCTCTGTCCTCTCTCTGTCATCTCTGTCCTCTCTCTGTCCTCACTCTGTCCTCTCTGTCCTCACTCTGTCCTCACTCTGTCCTCTCTCTGTCCTCTCTGTCCTCACTCTGTCCTCTCTGTCCTTACACTGTCCTCTCTGTCCTCTCTGTCCTCTCTGTCCTCACACTGTCCTCACTCTGTCCTCACTCTGTCCTCACTCTGTCCTCACTCTGTCCTCACTCTGTCCTCACACTGTCCTCTCTGTCCTCTCTGTCCTCTCTGTCCTCTCTGTCCTCACTCTGTCCTCTCTGTCCTCACTCTGTCCTCTCTGTCCTCTCTGTCCTCTCTGTCCTTACTCTGTCCTCTCTCTGTCCTCTCTGTCCTCACTCTGTCCTCTCTGTCTTCACTCTGTCCTCACTCTGTCCTCACTCTGTCCTCTCTGTCTTCACTCTGTCCTCACTCTGTCCTCTCTCTGTCCTCACTCTGTCCTCTCTCTGTCCTCACTCTGTCCTCACTCTATCCTCACTCTGTCCTCTCTGTCTTCACTCTGTCCTCTCTCTGTCCTCACTCTGTCCTCACACTGTCCTCTCTGTCCTCTCTGTCCTCTCTGTCCTCACTCTGTCCTCACTCTGTCCTCACTCTGTCCTCTCTATCCTCACTCTGTCCTCTCTCTGTCCTCTCTCTGTCCTCACTCTGTCCTCTCTCTGTCCTCACTCTGTCCTCTCTCTGTCCTCTCTCTGTCCTCTCTCTGTCCTCTCTGTCCTCTCTCTGTCCTCTCTCTGTCCTCTCTCTGTCCTCTCTCTGTCCTCTCTCTGTCCTCTCTGTCCTCTCTCTGTCCTCTCTCTGTCCTCTCTCTGTCCTCACTCTGTCCTCTCTGTCCTCACTCTGTCCTCACTCTGTCCTCTCTCTGTCCTCACTCTGTCCTCTCTCTGTCCTCTCTCTGTCCTCACTCTGTCCTCACTCTGTCCTCTCTCTGTCCTCTCTCTGTCCTCTCTGTCCTCTCTCTGTCCTCTCTCTGTCCTCTCTCTGTCCTCACTCTGTCCTCTCTGTCCTCACTCTGTCCTCACTCTGTCCTCTCTCTGTCCTCACTCTGTCCTCACTCTGTCCTCTCTCTGTCCTCTCTCTGTCCTCTCTCTGTCCTCTCTCTGTCCTCTCTGTCCTCTCTCTGTCCTCACACTGTCCTCACTGTCCTCTCTGTCCTCACTCTGTCCTCACTCTGTCCTCTCTCTGTCCTCTCTCTGTCCTCACACTGTCCTCTCTCTGTCCTCACTCTGTCCTCACTATGTCCTCTCTGTCCTCTCTGTCCTCTCTCTGTCCTCTCTCTGTCCTCACACTGTCCTCACTCTGTCCTCTCTCTGTCCTCTCTGTCCTCTCTCTGTCCTCACACTGTCCTCACTCTGTCCTCACACTGTCCTCACACTGTCCTCACTCTGTCCTCACTCTGTCCTCACACTGTCCTCTCTCTGTCCTCACTCTGTCCTCACTCTGTCCTCACACTGTCCTCTCTCTGTCCTCACACTGTCCTCACTCTGTCCTCACTCTGTCCTCACACTGTCCTCACACTGTCCTCACTCTGTCCTCACTCTGTCCTCACACTGTCCTCTCTCTGTCCTCACTCTGTCCTCACTCTGTCCTCACACTGTCCTCTCTCTGTCCTCACACTGTCCTCACTCTGTCCTCACTCTGTCCTCACACTGTCCTCTCTCTGTCCTCACTCTGTCCTCACTCTGTCCTCACACTGTCCTCTCTCTGTCCTCACTCTGTCCTCTCGCTGTCCTCTCGCTGTCCTCACTCTGTCCTCTCGCTGTCCTCTCTCTGTCCTCACTCTGTCCTCTCTCTGTCCTCACTCTGTCCTCACTCTGTCCTCACACTGTCCTCTCTCTGTCCTCACTCTGTCCTCTCTCTGTCCTCACTCTGTCCTCACTCTGTCCTCACACTGTCCTCACACTGTCCTCTCTCTGTCCTATCTGTCCTCACACTGACTGTCCTCTCACTGTCCTCTCTGTCCTCACACTGTCCTCTCTGTCCTCTCTGTCCTCACACTGACTGTCCTCTCTCTGTCCTCACTCTGTCCTCACTCTGTCCTCACGACTCTGCTGTCCTCACGACTCTGCTCAGCACTCTGAGGTTGAGGTTGTTGCAGCGCCCCCTCCAGGCGGTGATGCACCCCGTCAGGACGCTCTCTGTTTTCTTTTACAAAACGTTATGAACAAACTGAAATGTAGGTCCAAATTTTTTTGGCCAATTTTACACAATTCCTGTGAGTCTATGGAACACATGTGTAAGGTTTCTTTCAATAAAATTCATTGTTTTGTATTTTTTATCATAGTAACCTTAACCCTTTTTTCCGCCGATGGCGTGTTAAGACGTCATTCCTCGCCATGAGTAATCTGCCAATGACGTTTTACAGCGTCTTTGAGATCAATATTTCAAATTTCTGTCATGGTATTCATATTTCACCCATGGATCCTTGACTGGTGCTGTAGGACTCCGCTCAACTCTCCAACGCTTCAATACCGCCACCTGGTGGCCGATCGGCGAGTTGCAACCAGATGTTGATAATTGTGACGCTGGTGTGACTCCATCTTGACACACTGGATAATCGATCCGTTGCCATAACTCAATAAACAACATTATTTGGACGTATATAATATTATACAACCTGGAAATGGATCGCATAGATCAACATCCCATAATAGCGATCTTTTTGCTACACGCTCATCACCCAACGGTAAGAGGAGACTGGGGTGAGTTTCAGCGTTTTTGATTATTATTATCCATACAAACCGTTCTGATCTATATATCAGCCATACTACATGAATCATTTAACGTCTGTCATTGCATTATAAACGACCCCCCCCCCCCCTCCGGTCACCAGCAGATGATTAGTCATGATGTTTAGGACCTTGTACAATTGAAATTTTTTATCTGGCGTCAATCGCTATCAAACTGCATTTGATGATCTAATATATGCATAAATGGCTATAACTCACGTTCTATGAAATACAGCAGAAAACGATAAAAACATATTTATACTCTAGACAGTATTTTTGTATGAATGTTTGAATGAAAAGGTAAAACGTTCCTACATCCTGAACGATAGATAATTGATGTTGAATGCGCCATAGTAATGTCACTTTAGCAATACAATTTAAAAAGTTATAGGCCTGCAAAGAAGGTGAACATCTCCATAGACAAATAGTGCTGGCAGAGAAGCTACAAGGATGAGAATACGCTCCGGCAGATAAAGGGTTTTTAATACACTATTGACACATGTGCAGACAGTTGACAGTTGCTGAGTAATGACTTGACAACTTCTGACCATAATAAATATAACCCTGACAGTGAAGGATGTGGGTCAATGGCTCAGCTTCAACTCCCATATGAAATGCGGAGGGTCACACACACACACACACACACACACACACACACAGAGGAGTACCGCAAACGTTAATACACTATTGACACAAACGGATGAATGAACGAGGTCTTATTACTAATTACGACTTATGTACTTACTGATTCGATACTTTCTTTCGGTCCCGAAGACTTGGTACAGTCTAGCTCCCTTCTTTAGGAACAGCCAGGAAATCACTGCAGCATTATAAAGTCCTTGATTCTCAATGTCGTCTTTGCAAAAATCCAAAAACAAACTTGGCCCATTGCTTGTGGAGCATGATATCATTAGGAAACGAGTGGAAGGACGTATTCGCTGCTTGCCCGTTTTGTTCATAATTTCAACGTTATGCTAACTTCCTCCAATCACAGTTGATTGTGGGCGGTGGCTACAACAACAGTATGGCTGAGGTAATATGCAGATCAGCACCTCTTACACATCACAGATCCAGTTAAATCTGAATGACTTATTTCAGTGGGGGGAGTTCTTGTCTCAGCTGAACTGCAGAAACTGCACTTGGTACAGATTTCACCTTTTGTCAGTGTTGGTACAACCCCACATTGCTTGAAAACAATGCAAAACACTGGAAAGGCCATTTTTACAATAGGGGACCAGTGGAATTTTAACAATACTGTGCTTCAGTTTATCATTTGCACATGATATCGTTACAACTTACAGATCACAGTGGATCTACAAAGAAGCAAAACATTTAGTCATGTATTTGGAACTGAAAAATATAGTATTATCTTTATAACAACTGTTGTACATGCTATCATACAGTGTATATGGGTAGACTATAGTATGAGGTGGGTAGTTATTTTACTATGATTACAGTGTACGGCAGTTGTAGACAGTGAAAGCAGTAGTCTGGTAAGAATGAGGAGTTAAACTCAACACCATTTTGTAAAGATCCAATCTTATAGCTCCATCTGTAGTGGAAACCATCACTTCTTCCCATGAATTGTCATCAAATGCGTTACCATGGAAACAACCGTCTGATTCTCTAAAGCAGCTTCATCAAATAAAACCAGAAGGAGATAATACAAATGGAGCTATGACTGGATTTCTGTTGTTTGTTGTTCTGACCAGACTAGATATATAACAGACTATATAACATGTGTTTTTCCTCTGTTTGTGTTTTGGTTTGTTTGTCTTGTCCTGCTCGTCTCATTATGAAGGAATACTTGCTTGTACACCTGCACATAACCCTTAGCTATGTATGATAGCATGTACTATAATGCTGTATATACCATATATATATATTTATTTATTCCCACCGCATATATAGCCTACCTATCCTCACCTGTCTGTACTTACCTGCACATAGTCTGTTGAATATAGAGGGTGTATGTATGGTTGTAACTGACTGTAATTGCTCTCTACTGCCCTCATGACTGCATGTATATCTGTGTCCACTGGAGGGCGCTGTAGGCGGAGCGTCTACTGTCTACACCCGGTTGGGACTATATAAACCTTGGTTCCCTCCTACTGTTCCTTCTTCTCACTTCTGCCCCTCCAGGAGAGGAGATCATATGTGCTGCTGTATTATGAGACTACAATGATAAATAAACCGCTGCCAGCAGAGCAAGGCCAAGATAGAATACCATGCCTCTTGTATACATTATTGTCGCCCCATTGCCAAATCTGTTAACATAGTCCTTTACTATATCTATATCTGTACACATCCTACTAAATCAAATCAAATCAAATTTATTTGTAAGGCCCGACAACACACGTTAATGTCCCCATGGGCCGGACACGTCTTCTTTAAACAAGTCAAGAAGAAACATCACAATAAGTCAAGAACAAAACAAAAACACCATAAAGTCCAACATTTTTTTAAATTAATGCAAAATAAATTAAACACTCCCAGACATACCCCACGCGAAGGTAAGGAAAAACTCACTAAAACCTAGCAATAGGAAATAATGCACCACAGGCAATGTGGAGGAGAGAAACCTTAGAAGGGCCATTCAAGGGGGGGATCTCTCTTCTTAGATGTCGGTGATAGTAAAGGAATGTGAATCCCTACCCACATTCAAAACCGCTCCTAAAGAGCACCTACAGGAGGCTGCAATTCGAAACTGGCCACGTAAATGTCCAAACCCCCCCTCCCCCTCCTAATAGTCAGTCTCCTCCCCACCGTATGTATATATTCTCTCCCACCCCCCCACCCCCTCCTAATGTACAGTCCCCTCCCCACCGTATGTATATATTCTCTCCCCACCGTATGTATACTTCTCTCCCACCCACCCACCCCCTCCTAATGTACAGTCCCCTCCCCATCATATGTATATACTCTGTCAGGATCTATGGGTAACTGTATATTATATATATATATAATGTAACAGTACAAATGTAACAGTACTATATACCTGTATGTCATGTATGTCCCTATGCCATAAATGTCATGATGTCATATATGTTGTGTATGTCATAAACGTCACTTTGAATTGAAAATGGGGGACCCTGATGTAAACAAGACAAACGTCTTTCTCTGGTCTGCATCCCCTTAACAATTGTGTGTATTGAGCCGTACTGTATTGTACCCATTCGGCAATCTGTTAAATAAAGTTTTCATTCATTCATTCATTCATTCATTCATTCATTCATTCATTCATTCATTCGTTCATTCATTCATTCATTCATTCATTCAGTGTTGCAGTAAAACAGGTGAACAGTTGGTAAGCATGCACTCATATGTGTACTCCATATGGAGAAGAGGCAGGGTTTACTTCTAGCCATTATGACACATTAAGCAGAATTTGTTTGTATGTTGTAACACCTACAGTACATATTCAGAACCATCTCCTCCATACTTTTAGGAGCTCAAACTGAAGATGTACCGTTGGGAGGGTAACGTTGAGTATTCAGCTTCCAATACATAATGCATTTATGTTGCTGCAAACTATGTTAGTAGTTACGCTGCTGGTCAGTAGTAGTCATACTGTCTCTATTTATATAATACAACTCTGTACATACATCTGATTAGCACTACACTCAGTCAGTAGTACTAATTTATATATTTTATAGCCAGATTCATCACCTGTACATTGTATATTACTGATACATTTGCACTCTGGTTGGATGACAAACTTTTTTCTGTTGTACCATTCACACATCGACGGCAGAGGCAACCATGCAAGTTGCCAACCTGCTCATCGGGAGCAGTTAGGGGTTAAGTGTCTTGCTCAAGGACACTTCGACACGCTGCATAGGAGGAGCGGGAATCGAACCGGGAACCTCTGGATTACCAGACGACTGCCCTACCTCCGAACCACTGACGCCCCTAATTAACATTGTTGGATTTCCCCCAGAAGTAGGCAACCCAAGATATTAACATTATAACTCAGCTGACTATAAACTCCCAGTACAGTCGAGAACAGAGAGAATCTTACATTATGATCTCCTATAACATCAGAACATTGACAGACTCATGAATTCATTTTTTTAAAGTGTTAACACGTTCTGTGCCACGGACGACATATCTCGTTTTATTAGGCCCCCCACTGAGTGCCCACGACGACAAATATCGTTTTATTGTTTTATTAGCGATCTGAAATCATATTTCATCAACCGAGTCTCCCGTTGGTACAGCAGCCCCTACAGGAGCTCAGAATGGAAAAAAGCGCCCCCTATCGTCTATCCCTGTGTAACTGCAGGTCAGTCGCTTAGACTGACCTGGGATCTGTAGATATGTAGGGGCGGAGCCAGCTGGTTCCTTGTGCTGGCAAGCTGTCTGCTCAAGAGGGATCTGCTCGCGGCACGGGAATCAGCCTGGAATATATATTTACAGCAGCCAATACTCAATCAATAAGCGTGATCGATATTTGGAATGGCGATCAGGAATTGGAATGATCTTTTTGGAGAACATCTGATCTGAGGTAAGGAATCTATTTTACCCGTCTTGGGATAATCAGAGTTGTATTCGCTGAGATCTCAGCGTTTGCCCTATGTGTGATGTGTCTGTTTGTGCGCGATCGCTGATGAGGAAATAAGAGAATAGATTTTTCAGCTTGCGTCTCTAGCGTGCATACGTACACATACTATCGATAATCTAGCGTTTATTTGATCATAAATAGGCCGAAAAATGACAACGTTTTTGTGTATTCTAGAATATTCCAGTAAATGTCTTTTTATCACGGAATCTTAATATTTTCCTTGAAAACGAGGGCTTTTCAAAATGCTATAAAACGAAAATGAACCGAAAAGTTATTTGAGTCATTGATAAGCGACGGGCAGATTAGACACATAGCCATAATTTAAAACATAGATTAGGTGTTTTTAGCGCTAACATTGAAGTGGATGGTGGGCATTCAACGGGTAAATCAAGGTTAAGCAAGGGCTCTGAAAGTGTTTAATATGATATAAATAATTTTTTTTGTCATATTGTGAACATTTCCCCATTGGCAATAACTGCATGATTTAAAAAATAACAGGTGAAAAGTGATCTTATGTCTCCTGTGTGTCTTCTCACTCTTACAGCAGCATAAGTGGATCTGATGAGGTTAGCCTGATCACCACACAACTCTAATATAAAAGTTTTATTAAACTGGAAAGTTCATGTTGTCCAGATTGGTGAAGACGCCGGCGAAAGTCCAAAACAAACGGCCGGGAGTCAAACTAACAGTGATTGTGGTCACCACTTCAGACACATCTCTAACATGTCGCCTACTAAACCATTATCCTCCTAATATGTCACAAGCAGCACGGTGGTGTAGTGGTTAATACTGTCGCCTCACAGCAAGAAGGTCCAGGGTTCGATTCCCACTTGGGGACCAGGTTTCCATGATGCCAGGTACCCAGGTGGGGTATCTCCCAGGCCTTTCTGTGTGGAGTTTGCATGTTCTCCCCGCGCTCGCAAGGGTTTCCCCCCCGATAAGATAAACCCAATGGAAAAACATGCACAACAACAGATCGCTAACGCTGTGGCGTCCTTGACGAAGACGGACAGGAGCACTTGGATTGGTCCCCTGGCGCGGCTCACGTTGACGCCTGTCTGCTCCCGGCTGCCCTTGGGGGGGAAGGACGATGGGATGGGTTAATCGCAGAGACGAATCGCATCGGCGATTCTAAAGAGACAATGCATGCGTGTGTGTTCCGGTGTTTGTGCTAAAAACTAACCGATGTGTGCACCGCTAAAACATTGAGTGTCGTTGCATGCCGAATAAAGACCTCTGCAACAGGTCCTGCATTATTATTATGCATTATTATTATGGTAATTTCTACTCCCCAGCATTTTGGAGACAGGGTAAGGGAGAATTCTGCTGTAGGATCTGATTCCAGGCCAGAAGGGGTATGTGGCTCCAGAGTCCAGAGAGTGGGGGCACCACTGGGCATTTCACATCTAGACCATCTCTGAATCTACCACCAGTAACTATACAGTACATGAAGTCAAATCAGGTCAACACTGACATTGTACATTTCTCACCACTAGAGGGCACAATCACACACTGAACACACACTTTTCTTTCTTTTTTATTGTAGACTTAGAATCCTGAATTTAGACACTAAATATAGCCTCATAGTAAAGTCACATTTAAATCATTAAAACGGAGTAAATCAAATGTTGCAGCTTCTGATGCAGAGGACAAAACACTGACAGATTTCTTGATGCAGAGGACAAAACACTGACAGATCTCTTGTTTTTAGACTGGATGATCACACCCACAGCTAAATCCTATTCTCCTCAATAATAAGCCCACAACAATTCAAGTCTACAAAAGAATGTATATGATTTATGGCTGATCTAATTAATTACATGCTTGGCATCTAAATTAATAACATATTAATCACATCAATATTTGCTGTGAGAAGGGCAAAAAGAAGTCTGTTTTATTCTCCAATTCTTTCCAGGTTATTTTACCTGTTTAAACCCACCAAAAGGGTACAATAGACACTTTACACAGTCACTTTACACAATGAAAAAGTCACTTTAAAAAATAAAAAAATAACAGGAGTGGTTCTTGTATAGTAAATAGATGGATATAGCAAGATAGCATAAGGATATATAGTATAACTGTAGATTGTATAGTATAGCATTGTATAGTAGTGTACATAAGACCCAGTGCCTCATCTGTAGCTAACATTGTATTGCACTATCGCAGGACCTTAGCATATCTTACCATGCTTTTTGTAAACTTTATGTACATTATACCGGTTATGTCTTATTCGTATTACTTGTATTATTGCACAAATGTCTTATTCCTATTCTTATTTCTTGTATTATTGCACAATCGCTGCGGGCATGACCTCCTGCATTTCACTGTATGCTTGTATGCCGTGACAAATAAAACTCTTGACTTGACTTGAAAACACTTTGAACAAACAAGCATGTATGTCAATTAAAGCAAGTAGATGCAACATCTAACACCAGTGTTCAAAACTTTAAAATCTTCTAACGAAAGGAACTAACTTCAACGTTTTCTGTAGTTCAGTCACCAAGGACATGCATCAAAGCCCTACTGAACGAGGAGAAGAGGGCTTTCAACGCAGGTAACAGGGAGGAGGTCAAACAAGTTCAGGGGCTTCTGAGAATCAACCTCAGAGAGGGCAAAGACAAATACCGGAGGAAGTTGGAAGGCCAGCTGGAGAACAATAACATCAAACAAGTGTGGACTGGAATGCAGACCATAACCGGCATTAAACCAGCAGGGGGAAGGGGAGTGGATGGAGATGTAGACCGGGCTAATGAGCTAAACCTGTTTTACAATAGGTTTGATACAGCGGCCCCAGCCAGTCTCTCAGAACTCAACTCGTTATTATTTTGTGCATAGATACAGAAACACGGGAACGCCCCAACTTATATTCAAAAGGCTTTGACACAAAACGAAATAAGTGGAACCTCGAAGCTGCAAGCAGAATACAAGCCATATATCACCCACACGATACATGCTACCTGTATCCAGAGCATGTATGCTTTTCATTCATTTAAGACACATTTATTGCAAGAGTTTTGTAATACACATAAACTCAACAAATAACCTCTGTTCTCGTTGCAATGCGTTTTAAATTCTTTCTTATACAGTAGGAAGGGGAAAGAACACTATATCGTGGGTGTTCATACGACCCGTATTCTGCCCACAGCCCCGAAATTCCACCCACCTCGCCCAACAATGGCAAAGCCCCCCAAATACATCGTATGTGGAGAAGTGGACTGAGCCGAGTGAAGCGTGTTATGGGAAAAAGACGCGACAGGCTGACAGACATGTACACGTACGGTGATGTCGGATATGATATCTATTAACCATTGCTGCCTGGGCAGCGCAAACACTAATAAAGACCGTGCTGGAATATGACTGCCTTTTCCCGTTTCGTTCGATTAATACCCAGGGATTAAAGTTCTCCTCAATTTTATTCCAAATCGCGATGGATTTTCCGTAAATTTTCGACCTGCATATGATTTGTAGAGGCATACAATCTATTTTGATGTCGGTATTAGGTAGCCTATATATAAACAATAATACGAGAGCATATACAAGAACAATGAATCTCACTGTCTGTGAGGATTGGTCCATTACCACACGCTTCCAGGTACCAATTACCTCCACACACCTGAAGGGAGTTTTGAATCAGCTCGAAGGGAGCCCTTATATACTCGGGGTTTCTGAAGGTTCATTGTCGGGTCGTTTTGCTTACCTCCGCCTGCAGCTTGTTCCTTCCGTTGTTGTTCTCCAACTGTTTCTCCAGTACACCTTGGAATTCGCCGCTGTCGCCCCTCTCTGCTCCCGTGGACCCGCGCCCCGTATCTCCCCTTGCCCCTTGGTGAGTTTTTGGAAGTGTATTTTTTGATGCTCTATTTTTCCTCGTTTTTCCTGGACTCAAGATCTATCTGTTCTTTGTGTGTTTCGTTAACACTGAAGAGGTATCGCCTTTGTTATTTCTGGACTCAGCTTTATTACTGGACTGCCTCGTAATCCCTGCGTTCAGTTGTTGACATTCCTCTTTTCTCTGTTCCTCTCCGAGTGGATAGACAGTAAGCTGCAGAGCCGCAGAGCCAGAGGCCGCAGCGCCACAGAGCCAACTCTGCTCTGGGCTGAGCTGCAGAGCCGCAGAGCCTACTCTGCTCCAGGACATTCCCCCTGAATGCTTCATGTTGTTTTTTCACTCTTTCTGTTTGAAAATAAATACGCCCTTAGTTTTTGGCTAACTCTGAACTACCTGTCTGTGTCGTGCTGTTGGGGTTGTTTACAAACCATAACACTGTCATGTATGATGTAGCCTACGCCATGTGTAGCCTGCCTATATGTGATCAATACAAACTTTAACTTGAATTCCATTATCATATTTATATGTTGTGTATGTCCACTATGTTTGTTACTTTGTTATTTCCCCCCATATCTATGTAAAGCGACCTTTGGTCTCTTGAAAGGCGCTATATAAAATGACGCTATTAATTATTATTATTATCACATCTGTGCGGGAGCTCACAAATAGACTGTTAGTCTCAGTGAAGTTTCAACAGAGGTCATCTATTCTAACCAACAAATTGAAGTAGAAAGCATTTTGTTGTGACAATCTTATTTGGAAACATGACACAAAATAATAGTATTTAGCTTTTTATTTGAAATATTTATTCCATTTGTATTCTATTTTATTCCACTCTTATCTTAGGCAATTTTATTTGATTTGTTTTGTTGTTCTTATTCGTGACCTGACCTGTTCTAAATGTCTAAATGTTGAGCGATTTGCAGTGTCAAATTTCCCTCTGGATAATAAAAGTATTTCTATTCTATTCTATGTCAAATGGGCCATAGTATTGCATCCATAGCTATAATATAGTTATAGCCCTGCAAACAAGGTGACCGCCTCCATTGGTTGAATGCGTGGCAGCACATAGCCATATATCCCGTTCCCAGCGTGGCAGAGAGTTAATAGAGAAGAGATGAAAATATTGGAGAGCTAACATGTGCTACAATATTCATAACTACAACAATAATACTACTACTATTACTACTACTAATAATAATAATAATAGTCTAATAAAAACACACACATCTAATATGTATAATACAAGTCAGTGTATTCAATTTCACATTCGTCATTGTATTTTTATCATCCACTTGGAATAAATATTGCATGTATACACAAAAGCATACATAATAATTAAAACATAAAGTTACAGGACTGTGTCCGCTTTGCAGATTTTTCTGCTGTTCTTTCTTCTGCTCTCCTTTCTGAAAAGTATTACAATGAATTTGAGATTGAATTGATTGATTGATTGATTGATAACTTTATTAACAGATTGTAGAATGGGTACAATACAGTACAGCTCAATACACACAATTGTTAAGGGGATGCAGACCAGAGAAAGACTTTCGTCTTGTTTACATCAGGGTCCCCCATTTTCAATTCATCAGGACATATATGACATACATGACATACAGATAGTCAGTACTGCTACATCTATACATTTATGACATACCAGATTTGCAAATACAGTACTGTTTGTGATACAGAAGGAGTCAAGAAAAGGGAGTATATACATTTGACATAGAAACTGTACATTGGAGGAGGTTGGGTGGGGTTGTGTGGGGGGGGTTGGGTACATTGGGATATTGTCAACCATACTGGGTAATTTACATTGGAGGTGGTTGGGGGGGGGGGGGGGGGGGGGGGAGAAACACTGTATAAACAAGCAAAACTGTACATTGAGGGGGGGGGGGGGGAGACACCGTACAAACAAGCAAAATTGTACATTGGACTATTGACAAAACCATACTAGGTAAATGACTGTACATTGGAGGGGGTTGGGTTAGGACATTTACAGGGGCCAGTTTTGAATTGCAGTCTCCCGTAGGTGTCCCTTGAGAGTGGTTTTGAAAGTGGGTAGTGATCCACATTCCTTTACAGCTTTGGGTAGGGCGTTCCACATTGATGTGGCATAATTGCGAAACGTGTTTAGTCCCTTATTTGAGCCGAATCTGGGTTTAACATGATTTGTGGCGCTCCCTCTGGTGTTGTGATCGTGGTATTCACTGACCTTTGGGAAGTATTTTGACATGTACATGGGTACCTTGGTCGTGTAGTGTATCTTGTAGACCAGGCCCATTGCAAGTTGCTGTACTCTGTCGTCTACTCTAAGCCATCCTAGGTTGTCAAAGTGGGCAGGGGTGAGGTGGGTTCTAGGAGTAAGGTCAAGCAGTAGTCTGACCAGTTTGTTTTGAGATGTTTGTAATTTTGTTTTTAGCGCCTTTGAGGTGCTTTGGTACCATGAGGTGCAAGCATAGTCGTAGTACCCTTGAATGAGTGCTCCTGCCAGAGTCTTCAGGGTATTCTTGTTTACCAGAGAGGAGATCCGGTACAAGAATCGAGTTCGTTGGTTGACTTTTTTTATTACACTGGATGCCATTTTGTCACAGGAGAGATTAGCCTCTAGGATGGAACCCAGGTAGGTAATTTCATCTTTCCTTGTGACAATATTGTCACCCACTGTAACTGAGAAGTCGTCGGTCTTGCTGAGTTTGTTATTTGAACCGAAGAGAATGGACTCTGTTTTGCCCATGTGTAATGATAGTTTGTTATCCGCGAGCCATATGCAGATTTTGCCTAGTTCCGAGCTGAGGGTTTTTTCAACCTGTAACTTGTTCTTGTCAGAGACCAGCAGGGCTGAGTCGTCCGCAAACAGGAACAAGTTGCAGTCACAAGCTGACGACATGTCATTTGCATAAATTAGGAACAGTAGCGGTCCTAGTATGCTTCCTTGTGGAACACCACAGCTCACTGTGAGGGGGGGGGGGGGGATAGGGTACCGTTTACCTCCACCATCTGTTCCCTCCCCTCAAGGTAGGATTGCATCCAGCTTACTGATAGACTATCAAAACCAATTGCTTTTAGCTTGTCAATCAGAATGGAGTGATTGACAGTGTCGAAGGCCTTTTGTAGGTCCAGCATGACCATGCCGCAGTATTTGCCTGCGTCCACCTCTTGTTTGATGTGGTCATTCAGATAGAGAAGGCATGTGTCAGTGGAGTGGGATGTTCTGAAGCCAGATTGGAATTCGTAGATTAGATTTTTTTCCGCTAGGTACTTTTCGACCTGTTCGTAGACTATTTTTTCCATGACTTTCGAGATGGAGGTGAGAATAGAAACAGGGCGGTAGTTGCCTGGGTCTAATTTGCTGCCCTTTTTGTGCAGAGGGGTCACCCTCGCAATTTTGAAGTCCTTGGGGTCGTGTCCATGTTTTATGGAGAGGTTTATTATGTGTGTGATGACTGGGGTGATGGCGGCTGCTGAGTCTCTGAGGAATTTGGAGGGGATGTTGTCATGGCCAGTGGCCTTGTTAGGTTGGAGGGCGCTCAGTTTATTGAGTACCTCATCTGTTGTTACCATTTCCAGCTTGAAGTCGTCCTTGCGGACCCCTAGGTTTTTGTAGTAAGCTACTATGTGTTCTACCCCATAAAGCCCTGAGTGGGAGGGTAGTTTGTTTACCAGTGTTGTGGCTATGTTTGTGAAGAAAATGTTTAAGTAATTGGCTACATCCAGCTTGTCTGTGATGAGCGTGTTGTCCGTTTTTATGTTTATGTTTGAGAATCTGGTTTTTTACTGCATCCTAGTTGATTATTGAGTAATTTCCAAAGTTCACGTGGTTTGTTTTTGTTTTCCTCAGTTTTGTCATTGATGAAATTCTTTTTTGCAGTTTTGATCATGGAGTTTACGTCGTTTCTTAGTCTGTTTCTTTCTAGTTTGAGTTCAGTCACGTGGGCTTGGAGTTCACTGCTCGTGCTTTTGGTAAGACTTTTTCGAAACTCAGAGCATTTTTTGTCTCTGGTTTTCATAGCGGCCAGTATTTCGGAGTATCACTGTACATAATACTGTACATTAGGGGTGTAAAGGTACACGTATCTGTTTCAGTGTGTACCGTACCGTACCGAACGGCTGTGTAGTGTACCGAACGAATACAATGGTATGTTAACCACTAGACCGCCCACCGTTTTTTTTCACAATCTAATATAATTATTATAATTATCTTTTCTTTTTTACAAGTCGATTATTAATTTCAATATAGAATATTTGTTGACAGCCCTACAAGTACAATTAGTTACTGCACACTACATCACCCCTGAGTGGAACATGGAAAGCCAAACTTTCCGCCACTGTACCGAAAACCCGTACCGAACCGTGACTTCAAAACAGAGGTACGTACCGAACCGTGGTTTTTGTGTATCGTTATACCCCTACTGTACATACATTTAATCACTTGTACACATTCTATATTGTTATTGCACTTTACTGTTAAATTCGCTCTCTGCCAACTTCTTTTCGTTGTACTTGTGCACTACGGTCCTGGAGGTTGGGGGTGTGGATCCCAGGCCCAAGAGCACTACGGTCCTGGAGGTTGGGGGTGTGGATCCCTGGCCCAAGAGCACTACGGTCCTGGAGGTTGGGGGTGTGGATCCCAGGCCCAAGAGCACCACGGTCCTGGAGGTTGGGGGTGTGGATCCCAGGCCCAAGAGCACTACGGTCCTGGAGGTTGGGGGTGTAGATCCCAGGCCCAAGAGCACTACGGTCCTGGAGGTTGGGGGTGTAGATCCCAGGCCCAAGAGCACCACGGTCCTGGAGGTTGGGGGTGTGGATCCCAGGCCCAAGAGCACTACGGTCCTGGAGGTTGGGGGTGTGGATCCCAGGCCCAAGAGCACTACTGCCCCCTGGAGGTTGGGGGTGTGGATCCCAGGCCCAAGAGCACTACGGTCCTGGAGGTTGGGGGTGTGGATCCCAGGCCCAAGAGCACCACGGTCCTGGAGGTTGGGGGTGTGGATCCCAGGCCCAAGAGCACTACGGTCCTGGAGGTTGGGGGTGTGGATCCCAGGCCCAAGAGCACTACGGTCCTGGAGGTTGGGGGTGTGGATCCCAGGCCCAAGAGCACTACGGTCCTGGAGGTTGGGGGTGTGGATCCCAGGCCCAAGAGCACTACGGTCCTGGAGGTTGGGGGTGTGGATCCCAGGCCCAAGAGCACTACGGCCCCCTGGAGGTTGGGGGTGTGGATCCCAGGCCCAAGAGCACTACGGTCCTGGAGGTTGGGGGTGTGGATCCCAGGCCCAAGAGCACTACGGTCCTGGAGGTTGGGGGTGTGGATCCCAGGCCCAAGAGCAGCGGATCCCTCCACTGTAGTTCTGTGTCCAACATTTTACATAACCTTTAAACACAACAATAATCTAACCAGATTAGATTAGATCAGATTACATTCAAATGTATTGTCATTGCACATAGGTGGGCATCTAACCAGACTGCACATCTAACAGTAACGTGCATTAACAACATACAAGTGATTACATGTGATATATTTATATAATAAGCTACTGGTGATAAACTGATACAGTATCATTTATGCTACAGTGTATCAGGTATAAATAGGTATAAAAGGTGTAAAGGGTGAAACAGGTATAAATATACTATGGTAGTAAACCATGCTGGCCAGTAGTGTAATTAAGAGTAGGTATGATATATATATATATACAGATATAGATATAATACATGTATGTACTGTATACAGGTATGGAACAGTTGTAGATACTATGGCATATACAGTATTATAGATATAGATAGATAGGTCCTGCTCTATGGGGAATAGTTGACGATGAATGAATGAACACAATTTAAAATGCAGCCCTAGGTGCCAACAGTCACACAGTCCTAGATAATAACAACACAGTCCTAAATACACAGTCTTAAAATAATAAAGACAAGAGTGAGACATAATAGACATAACAGGGGGGGTATAAAACTTGATAGATACGGATGGATAGGTCTTTCTCTATAGGGAATAGTTGCTAGATACGGATGGATAGGTCTTTCTCTATAGGGAATAGTTGCTAGATACGGATGGATAGGTCTTTCTCTATAGGGAATAGTTGATAGATACGGATGGATAGGTCTTTCTCTATAGGGAATAGTTGCTAGATACGGATGGATAGGTCTTTCTCTATAGGGAATAGTTGATAGATAAGGATGGATATGTCTTTCTCTATAGGGAATAGTTGATAGATAAGGATGGATAGGTCTTTCTCTATAGGGAATAGTTGATAGATAAGGATGGATATGTCTTTCTCTATAGGGAATAGTTGATAGATAAGGATGGATAGGTCTTTCTCTATAGGGAATAGTTGATAGATAAGGATGGATATGTCTTTCTCTATAGGGAATAGTTGATAGATAAGGATGGATAGGTCTTTCTCTATAGGGAATAGTTGCTAGATAAGGATGGATAGGTCTTTCTCTATAGGGAATAGTTGATAGATAAGGATGGATAGGTCTTTCTCTATAGGGAATAGTTGCTAGATACGGATGGATAGGTCTTTCTCTATAGGGAATAGTTGATAGATAAGGATGGATATGTCTTTCTCTATAGGGAATAGTTGATAGATAAGGATGGATAGGTCTTTCTCTATAGGGAATAGTTGATAGATAAGGATGGATAGGTCTTTCTCTATAGGGAATAGTTGCTAGATACGGATGGATAGGTCTTTCTCTATAGGGAATAGTTGATAGATACGGATGGATAGGTCTTTCTCTATAGGGAATAGTTGATAGATAAGGATGGATAGGTCTTTCTCTATAGGGAATAGTTGATAGATAAGGATGGATAGGTCTTTCTCTATAGGGAATAGTTGCTAGTGTAACTCTGTCCATACCTTCACCAGTTCACAACTCTTCATCTCTCCTCATCACCTGCTCAGCTGACTCTAAGCAGGTCAACATCCATAAAGTGACATATTGGACGGCTGCACCACACAGGGAAGTGGAATGGTGTTGGTTGACCTGGAACTGTATCACTATCCTCACTAGTGTGAGCTCCACTGTATCACTATCCTCACTAGTGTGAGCTCCACTGTATCACTATCCTCACTAGTGTGAGCTCCACTGTATCACTATCCTCACTAGTGTGAGCTCCACTGTATCACTATCCTCACTAGTGTGAGCTCCACTGTATCACTATCCTCACTAGTGTGAGCTCCACTGTATCACTATCCTCACTAGTGTGAGCTCCACTGTATCACTATCCTCACTAGTGTGAGCTCCACTGTATCACTATCCTCACTAACCCCATGGTGATTGGCTCACTCCGTATATGGGCACAGTTTAGGACTCACTTCAAATATAAACAAGCCTCACCCTGTCTCCCAATTGCATCTAATGCACTTTTTACGCCCCTCACTCATGGATGCAGCATTCAGAACATGGGCCGGAAAGGGGCTAAAGAAGGTGAAGCACCTGTTATAAAGAAGGTCTGTTTATGTCCTTTGAACAGTTGGTATAGGCGGGTATGACATTCCCCGCTCACATTTTTCAGATGTTTACAGGTGCAGGGTTTTGTTAAGAAATATTTTGCTTCTTTTCCTGTACTTCAACCGGATAGGTGGCTTGATAAGTGGCTGGAGGGAGACCCAAAACAGAAGAGGATAGTGAGTTCACTATACAGTGATATCCAAGAGATGGCATACTTCCTCAGGCGCCTAAGGAAGTTCCAAGTCAGTCAGAAGATCCTTAAGAACTTCTACTCATGTACAATAGAGAGCATCCTGGCAATATCACCTCCTGGTTTGGGAATAGCACCGCACAAGACCGTAGCAGACTACAGAGAGTGGCACGTTCAGCCGAACGCACAATTGGAGGGGGGCTTCCCACTCTCCAGAACATTTACAACAAGCGGTGCAGGGGTAAGGCTAAGAGAATTATCAAGGACTCCAGCCACCCAAACAACTGCCTCTTTGAACTGCTGCAGTCAGGCAAGCGATACCGGAGTCTCATGGCAAGCACAGAAAGACTCAGAAGAAGCTTCTATCCCCAGGCCATCAGGTTGCTCAACGAACAATAACACTATATGCAACAACCATCAAATGCACTCACAACACACACATCCACACGCACACACTCACTTTAACACTTTGGTTGCCTAAGGTTAAATTAATGATATACCATAGATTGCCAGCGCTATTTGTCTATGGAGAAAGTCCCCTTCTTTGCAGGGCTATAACTTTTTAAATTCTATTGCTACATTGCCATTATTAGGGCCCATTCAAAGTCCTATATGTATTGTTCATTGTGTAGCAACGTTAAACTTTTTCATTCACATATTCATAGTAAAGTATGGTCTAATGTATAAGTATGTTTTCATCTCTTTCTGCAGCTTTCTCCAGAACGTGATATATAGCCCCAAATGCATTATATTGATGATGAAATACAGTTTGATGGCAATCAGCGCGATATAAAAAATTCCAACTAGACGTACTTCTAGAAGTTACTACACGTCATCTGATGTTGACCGGATGGGCGAGGGGGCGTTTATAATTCCGTGGGCAGCGTTATACCAATCATCTAATGTGGGTCAAATGTTGATAATATCAGTTATTATCGAAGACGGTAACGTTACACGCTGAAACTCACCCCAGTCTCCGCGCGCCGTTGGGCGATCATCGTCGAGTAGAAATTTTATCATTATGGGATATATTATTACCCGGTCCATCTCCAGCTTGTATAATGGTATATACGTCCAAATCATGTTGTTTATCGAGTTATTGGCAATCGATCGCTATGTAGAGTGACGAGCTAGAGTCACGGGACATGTACCGAGTGGCCGGAAGCAATACGGACGTCTAGCAAAACCTCTAATGCGCTTCCTGTTAAGCGCTTGCGCCGATCGGCCACCAGATGGCGCTCCTGAACCGCCAGAGAGCTCAGTGGGTCCTGCTGGTGGATCTCAGGCCAGCGGAGGGACATTATGAATCCGATCGCAGATTTTTGAAATATTGATATAAAGACGACGTACAGCGTCCCCCGGCAACTTTAGCATGGCCAGCAAAGACGTCTAAAGACGGCTCCCGGCAGTCAAAGTGTTAAACAAACAACACACTTTAGAACACCTAAACACACTTTATATTTATTGGTAAAGGATTTGCACTACAACCCATACCTCAGTACACCTTACTGTAAATTGTACCTAAATTGTACCTCATCCCATTTCTGCTTTGCACTATATAGTATATTGTATATTAGTATATTGCATAGTATATTGTATATTGTATGGTAACTCAGTTACTTCTATTCTGCATTGAACATTGTACATATGTATATACTGAACACTGTGTCTACGTACGTGACTTCTATTTTTTACTTCTATTTTTACTATACTATACTATTTTATTTCATACTTATCTTTTGTCTAGCACAGTCTCTGGAGTATAACAGAAAGAAGCATTTAGTATAAAAGTATTCTGTACTTCTGTATGACAACTATTAAAGAAACTTGAACTTGAGAAACTTGATGGCACACCTAAAACTTGAGAGACTTAAGTACTCCACCAGGGGCTCTACCCAGACAATGTTCCAAGTTTGGCAGCCATTTTTAGATTATTTTGATCTAAAATTCCTGGCTGAGGATGTTTAGGCATAAGACAGTGATTTATTACAGTAGATATGCAATTTCTGTATGGCATGTGACAACCTGTATAAGAACGATGCAAATTTCTTTTATTATTATTATTACTTTTCTTTTTCTCTTTTTGTCTACTTTATTTTTCATTTATTTTAAGTATTGTGTGGTTATATGTAGTCATGTATTGTATGTATATGTGTATGTATGTATATAATGTTGAAAAACAATAAAAACAATTTAAATAATACTGTATATTATGTAAATAAAATCTTTACAGTGTATTTTATCGTAAATTCAGAGGAAGCTGGCTGGTAATAATCCCTGGGAAATGGAGTCATCCAACAGGTGAAATACTAAAACAATTGTATTTATGGAGATTATGTTACCAATTAACGCAAAGCAATAGACTCTTTATTTTTTTTAAACTTTTTTTAAACTAAAGATTGAGCTAAAGTTTCATTCTGAATAACAACTAGGCCTTAAAAACTCTCCTCTGGCATAGTGGCATCACTAGTCATACGTTTCATTTTGAATAACACACCTAAACACACTCCTCTCTCGCACACTTACACACCCCCTCACACACACATGCACCCTCACACACACACTCACCCTCACACACACATTGAATGAATGAATGAAGTTTATTTTTCGGTCTTGTTTACAGACAAATCAAACACACCCGTGTGGACTTGAAAAAATAAAATAAAAAATAAAAATCACAAATGTACATATTCAAGGAAAGCTCACACACAAAATCCAAAATCAACTACAGAAAAAAAGGAATAGGCTGAAGCACGTGCTTATTTTTGCCTATCCTTTACCAATTCTTAAAAACTAAATATATTTTAATATAAGAAAGAAAAATATGCTGCAAGAAAAAGAAAAAAAAATTAAAAAAGTTTGATGTTTTACTCAAAACGTACGATTATGTATATAACCATAGTTATATGAACATAGTGACGCTCAGCGTCTATTGCACATGCTTCACGTCAGTACTTGTGCACTGAAGAAAAACTCTCAATGTACCTTTACATACCAACATCTGTCTGGCCACACCCCTATCCGCTACCTACATAAGCAGGGGTGTGGCCATGCACTCACCTCCTTCTCAATCTTTCACCACAAGGCAAGATCAAGGGCCGCAGTGGCGTCCAGACGCTGAGCGTCACTATGTTCATATAACTATGGTTATATACATAACCGTACGTTATATTATCACATAGCTCTGCTCAGCGTCTATTGCACCACAGGAGCTGAGCAGAGCTTAAGCTCCCAATTGGCAGTATTAGGGGGTGGGAAGCTGGAGGGTGGGGATCGGACGTTGTGGACAGCGACTCCTACAGGTCGGTTGGAGCTCCTGCGCAGTAGAATCAGGAAGCGACGAGGGCGGCATGTCCCTCCCACGCAGACCCTCGCCGCTGAGAGATCGCGCTGTACAGGTGAAAAGATGCGACGACTGCCTCCTCGAGTACCGGAGGGGACACGTGATGCAAGGTTTCGTCCACATTGCAGCCGGCTTGTGGGAGGCATGGCCTAACAGCGTTCGAGACAGGGGAGGGTAGAATTGGACAATATGAAATTTGGGACGGAGAAAAATTGAAAAATGGGGAGAAAAAGTAGATAAAAAAAAAATTGCCAGAATATGAATGTTGTCCGATATCAGCAAATTATTAATATCCTGAAGCTTATTTCTAAGGCTACATATATTAACATGTGCTATTTTTAGCCCTTTCCTAGGAAGTTTGACAGATACAGACATAATACAGAGACAAGCTAGCAGAAAACACCAAATTATGGGATACAGACATGATGGCTCTTAGATCCATTCTCTCAGTCTTTTGGGAGGGAGGGTGGACAATGCAATGTTCCCTTTACTCCTTTCGGCCTTCATGGCTGGGATCAGTTATTTTCTCTTTTGGCTACAGCTTCAGTCTAGTCCTCGTTAAGGAAGATGTTAGATCCTTTCAGTTTATGGCGTCTTTCCAGGACTGCCATCTTGTCCTTGAATCGTAGGAATTTCACCACGATCTGCCTGGGCCTGTCAGTCGAGTTGGTTCCCGTTCTGTGGGCCCGCTCCACCTCGATCCTCCTCTCATCCATCTGTAGTTTTACAGTGAGCATCTCATGGACCTTGTCCTCTGATTCCTCCCAGCTCTCCCGTGGGGACTCAATAATGCCGGCTATAATTATATTGTTGTTTAGATTGACCCTCGAGGTAGTCTGCTTTTCCACTCATTGTTAAGACTGATTCACACAAAGTATTGATATCTGTGCTTCTTTGCTCTTGTTAGTCAACTCCTTGCCAGTATCTTTTAGTTCATCCACTTCTTTTTGGGAGAACTGCAGACTGCTCTTTAGGTCCTGGACCTTTTTGATCATACCGTCCATTCACTTGTTAGTGGAATCAACCAGGATTTGGAGGAAGCTCTTAATGTTGTTTTCTTGCTGTTTTAGTAACTCCACGTAGGCATCTTGTTGTTGTTTTAGCAGATCACGCACCTGTGATAGGCTGACGTAGTCCTCTCCTTTCTGTGCCATGGTTAGATGTTGGCCTGATGGTGGTAGCTGAGCAGGTGAAGCCTGATGGTGGTAGCTGAGCAGGTGAAGCCTGATGGTGGTAGCTGAGCAGGTGAAGTCTGATGGTGGTAGCTGAGCAGGTGAAGCCTGATGGTGGTAGCTGAGCAGGTGAAGCCTGATGGTGGTAGCTGAGCAGGTGAATCCTGATGGTGGTAGCTGAGCTGGTGAAGCCTGATGGTGGTAGCTGAGCAGGTGAAGCCTGATGGTGGTAGCTGAGCAGGTGAAGCCTGATGGTGGTAGCTGAGCAGGTGAAGCCTGATGGTGGTAGTTGAGCAGGTGAAGCCTGATGGTGGTAGCTGAACAGGTGAAGCCTGATGGTGGTAGCTGAGCAGGTGAAGTCTGATGGTGGTAGCTGAGCAGGTGAAGCCTGATGGTGGTAGCTGAGCAGGTGAAGCCTGATGGTGGTAGCTGAGCAGGTGAAGCCTGATGGTGGTAGCTGAGCAGGTGAAGTCTGATGGTGGTAGCTGAGCAGGTGAAGCCTGATGGTGGTAGCTGGCCATCGTGGGTGAGGTCTGCACAGTGATGTAGCTTAATGATTAGCACTATTGCCCAGTAGTATTTATTTATATATTTTATACCCAGTTTAATCACCTGTATACGTAGTATATTACTATTGCACTTTACCCTTGGGCCTATGTAATGGAATGGTACAGGAAGGGAAACTTCCTCCCACCTGGGACACCCTTTATTGTAAATTAATCATGTGCGCCCTCTGCCTGTCAGCTGGTGAATAGCCATCACCTGCTGCATGACCTCCTACACAGTGTACCCTAACCTAGTATCCCTAACCACTCCCTAACATGTTTAAATACATGTAAACATATACTGGGCTTGCAGGTCCCATGGGTGCATTTAGTGTCCTGATGCTGGACATGTGGAAGTTGTTGATATCACATAGAAGATTTTCACCTTTTAGGTGACTGTATTTGCAGTTGCTGGGAATAGATCAGCCCAACCAGTTGCTCATTTTAAATGGTTGTTTTAGATTCTATTTTAATTTGACTCTTTTTACTGTTTTGCATTGGTGTCTCACCATGCTCATTTTATTTATAAGTGCTGTATTGTTTTAAATCAAGAACTTTCTTCCATTCAATCACATAATACAATATTTTCTATGGCAGTTGTGTCCTGCATGTCTTTCCATCTAAGTAGAACTACAAGATTAGTACCCATATATTCAAGGACTGCTCAATGATGAGAATAAAATGTATACAAATGTATATGTATTGTTTAATGTCTATTCACTATAAACAAAACATGAAAAATATATTGTAATATAATAGATGTCCTGTATGGTAAGATAGAAAGCCATTAAAAGAGATATATCTTGAATGCATAAACATGTTACTTCAGAGTTACTTTGAGAGGATTATGTGCTCCAATATATTCCACTCGGCACTATTAATTTATAAATGCAGCGACATGTCATCATTGTAAATACATCACATATAAACATAACACTGCCTTCATGGCACAATCTTGACGTAACTAAGAGATTATTTTCATGCATGAATTACTAGATACACGCATGCACACATAATGCATGCACACATATACACGTATGCACACATACACGCATGAACACACACATAAATTGAGGGGAAAAGATCTGTAGCATGCTTGTCCCCCCAAAACACATCCCATTCACACATGCACTGGACCCCGGACAACCTGCACAGAGGGGCTGTATGTGAACAGAGGGGCTGTATGTGAACTGTTTGCTCGCCATCCAAAATGAACCGTTCATGAGTATTACAAACATTATGTTGTAAAAAATTTATAGTTTCACAATGTAAAATAATTTTTTTTGCAATGTTGGTTGCTTATTTCACTGTATTGAATACCATTGATCCTAATTCATTTCATTTCAAACCTTTATTTTATTTTTTTTTAATTATTTCTCTTTCTCCGATTTTCTGTTTTTCTCCCAGTCCAATTTAGTCGCTGTGCCAATTCCCCCCCTCCCCTACCTGGCTGCTGTATGCATGTTCTCCTACGAGTTGGTACAAGGGCGTCCCGAAGCCGACCACACGCTTCCGCCGATGCGTGTGGCGACTGCTAGTGACGTCTTTTCACTTGGCAGCGAGGACTCTCATTGGTGAAGTGTAACACGTGGGAGGGCACGCTATCTCCACCAAGTCCTGCCCCCGTTGAGCAAGCGCCGAGACCTGACCTGTCTGGCGCTGTCCACAACGCCAGATTCCCACCCACCAGCTTCCCACCCCCTAATACTGCCAATTGTATTAGTATGAACAACCAGCCAAGCTGGTAGCAACGCAGAGAGCGGAGCTCGAACCTAGCATCTCCTGCGTTGGTGACGAGCGCAATCTCCGCTACACCACCTGACCGCCCCTCAAACCTTTATTTTAACTAGAAAAAAGTTAAGATTGCCCTCATTTGCAGCGATGTCAGGTATAGAAAATAAGAAATATTTTAATGTTAAATACATATTTAAATGATGATCTTCATACACAAGAGATATTGTCTCTTTCTGCGTCCTGCCCTGCTCAACCTAAGAGCCACCCCTCCTAAACCACAGGCAGTATTTACTAGTGAGTCCAGTTGCAAAGCTTACAGATGTCAACGAATATTTGGGAGGGACGCAATCTTTCAAAACATAAAAATGCATAGTTGCATCTATATTTAGCACATATTTGATAGAATTTCAATACAAAATTTACAAAACAAATTATGCAGTTACCACCAGCCAGAAAAGGGCATTTTCTTTTTACTTAACCTCTTCCACATGTGTGGCCCGATACCGTCATAATTCATTCTCTCTAGACTGTCTCTCCCTCTCCCTCTCCCTGAACGTCAGCAAAACAAAGGAGATGATTGTGGACTTTAGGAGGTCGGGGGTCAGGGACTACAGCCCCCTCAGCATCGATGGGGCACCAGTTGAGAGAGTGAACAGTTTTAAGTACCTCGGAGTCCACATATCCGAGGACTTGACATGGACCACACACATTGACAGTGTTATCAAGAAGGCACGACAACGCCTCTACTCTGAGCGCCTGGATACTGGACTTTCTGAGTGAAAGGCCCCAGGCGGTCAGGGTGGGGGGTCAGACCTCCAACACCATCACCCTGAGCATCCGGTACCCCCAGGGCTGTGTTCTGAGCCCCCTGCTGTACTCACTATACACACATGACTGTGTGGCCAAGTTCAGCTCCAACTCCATAGTGAAGTTTGCGGACGACACAGTGGTGGTGGGGCTGATCTCGGACAATGACGAGAAGGCCTACCGGGAGGAGGTTGAGGTACTGGAACGCTGGTGCCAGGACAACAGCCTGCTCCTGAACATTGGTAAAACCAAGGAGCTGATCGTGGATTATAGGAGAGGACAGCAGGAGACACACACACCAGTGAGGATTAACGGGGCTACCGTGGACAGGGTGAGCAGCTTTAAGTACCTGGGGGTCCACATCGCAGAGGATCTGACATGGACAACACACATACTCAGTCGTAAAAAAGGCAAAGCAACGCCTCTACCACCTGAGACAGTTAAGGAAGTTCAGAGTATCTGGGAAGATACTCCAGTCCTTCTACTCCGGAGCTGTAGAGAGCATCTTGACTGGAAACATCACTGCCTGGTATGGAAACAGCAAGGCACAGGACAAGAAGGCCCTACAGAGAGTGGTGCGCTCAGCCGAGCGTACCACGGGTATTGCACTACCACCCCTGCAGGTTCTATACAACAAGAGGTGCAAATCCAGAGCCTGCAGAATAATGAAAGACCCACACCACCCCAACAACAGCCTGTTCATGCTGCTCAGGCCTGCGAACACCAGCTGCTAGGACAGAGACTTCGGCTCAGCTTCTTCCCCCAGGCCATCAGAGCCCTGAACACTGAACTCTCCACACACAAGCACGCATGAGCACACGCACAGCACACTCACTGTACACGCTCACACACTAGCAGCCACTTTAACATGAGCAGGCACACACTCATGCTGCACACGCCCACACTTATGGCCACCAAGAAGGGTCACTTTAAAAATAGTATAGTATAACCGGAGACTGTATAAATTAGCATGTACAGAAAGACACTACCAAAGGACCCAGTATGTCCTCCATGCTCTGTAAATAACGTATGTACATATACCGATATGCCCTAACATGTTACTTGTTTATTGCACAATGTTACTTGTTTATTGCACAATGTTGATTCTATTATATGTTATTTGCACATCGTTGCGGGCAAGACCACCCGCATTTCATTGTATACTTGTATGCCGTGACAAATAAATCTCTTGACTTGACTTGACTTCCTTAGGCGCTTAAGGAAGTTCAATGTGAGCCAGAAGATCCTCAAGAACTTCTACTCATGCACAATAGAGAGCATCCTGACTGGCAATATCACCTCCTGGTTTGGGAATAGCACTGCACAAGACCGTAGCTGTGAGATTGTGGTCTGGAACACAGCCCAATTGCTGAATACACAGGAGAGGAGATAGGAGTGTTTTCAAGGGTTTTAATGAAATGAGCAACACAGGAATTGGGGGGGATAGAACAGGGTTATGTTCTGTCTTGTGGCTGCCGTGGCGGCAGCGAGCGAGCAAGTGGTCCTTGTTCTTGTCTTGGGGGCTGCTGGGCTGCAGCGGGTGAGCAAGTGTTCCTCTTCGGGGACAGGAAACGCACAGGAGAGAACAGGTTAGAGCAAGGCAATACAAAGGGTAGATTCCAGCAGAGCTTTAGTTGGGGACGTCGTACCTGGGTAGTGGTATTTAATACCACGACGACCTCTGGTCAGCGTCGAGGAGTAGATGTAGGCATCTCATCAGAGGGGGATAGGATGCAGCTGTGAGTGAGGTGCCTGGCAGCGTGCGAATCAGGGGGATGAAGTGCAGCTGTGCTAGGTGTCGTGAAGTGAAGTGATGCTGGTCGAATCAGGGTGAATGGAGGGGTGAATGGAGAAAGAGAGGATGAGGAGGAGTGCGTGGAGGATGGAGAGGGGGATGAAGAGGAGAACGTGAGGGAAAAAGGAGGGGGAGTGAAGTATGCCCGTGCTGTGATTCTAACAGGACCCCCCCCCTCTACGGGGGCCTCCTGGCGGCCCAGGCTTGTCAGGGTGAGCCTGATGAAAATCCCGGACGAGACCCGGGTCCAGGATCATCTTCCGGGAGATCCAGCTCCGCTCCTCCAGGCTGTAGCCCTCCCAGTCGACCAGATACTGGAAGCCGCGGCGCCGCACGTCCAGCAACTTCCGGACCACGTAGGCCGGGTGGTCGTCTACCACCAGCGGAGGAAAAGGCTCTGGAGCAGGGGGAGACAGGGGACTGGAGACCACCGGTTTGAGCTGGGAGACATGGAAGGAGGGGTGGATGCGCATATGGGAGGGGAGCTGGAGCTTGACAACAAAGGGATTTATGAGGGACAGGATCTTCCTGAAACGAAACGGGGGGTTATAGTTTTCGCGAGACGGATTTGAGTGGCAGGTCCCGAGACGAGAGCCACACCATCTGACCTGGTTTATAGTCGGGAGCCGGGGTCCGGTGGCGGTCGGCGAAGCGCCGGTTCTGGTCAGTAGTGCGGAGCAGCGCAGCCCTCGTCTCCTCCCAGATCGTCCTGCAGCGGCGAAGATGGTCCTGCACCGACGGTACGGCGATCTCCTCCTCCTGGGCAGGGAACAGCGGGGGTTGGTAGCCCAAAGATGACTCGAAGGGGGACTGACCTGTGGCCGCCGAAGAGAGGGAATTGTGGGCATATTCGACCCACGGCAGGAAGGTGCTCCAGCCGGAGGGGTCCCGGGTTGTCACGCAGCGGAGTGCGGATCCCAGGTCCTGGTTGGCCCGCTCCGACTGGCCGTTGGTCTGCAGGTGGAACCCGGAGGAGAGACTGACCGTGGCCCCCAGAGCCCGACAGAAAGCCCTCCAGACTTGGGATATGAATTGAGGGCCCCTGTCCGAGACGATGTCCGCCGGGATCCCATGGAGTCGGAAGACGTGGAGCACCATTAGGTCAGCGGTCTCTGCAGCAGAGGGGAGTTTGGGGAGAGCAACAAAGTGTACCGCCTTTGAGAAACGGTCAACAATGGTAAGGATGGCTGTGTTACCGTGTGAGAGGGGAAGGCCGGTGACGAAGTCCAGGGCGACGTGCGACCAGGGCCGGCCGGGAACAGGGAGCGGACGAAGGAGCCCGGCGGGTGGTCGATGGGAGGCCTTTGCACGAGCACAGACGGTGCACGGCAGGACGAAGGCACGGGTGTCCTCTCTCATGGTGACCCACCAGAAGTGCCTCTTCAGCAAGGATAGGGTCCGGTCGATCCCAGGATGGCACGCGAACCGGGAAGCGTGTACCGACTCGAGGACCTGGGAGCGGACAGGGTCAGGGACAAAAAGCCGGTTAGGTGGACCGTTACCTGGGTCCGGCTGAGCACGCTGTGCCTCCCTGACGATGGACTGGATCTCCCAGGTGGCGGCGGCCACCAGACAGGATGTGGAGAGGATGGTGTCGGGGTGTGTGGGACCCTCCTCAGGGACAAACTGTCGGGAGAGGGCGTCTGGCTTGGTGTTCTTGGAACCAGGCCTGTAGGTCAGGGTGAAATTAAACCTGGCGAAGAACAGCGCCCAGCGAGCCTGGCGGGAGTTCAGGCGCTCGGCCGCCGAGACGTAGGCGAGGTTCTTGTGGTCCATCCAAACCAGGAAGGGGACCTCCGATCCCTCTAGCCAGTGCCTCCATTCCTCCAGGGCTAGCTTGACCGCCAGGAGCTCCAGGTTTCCGATGTCGTAGTTGATCTCGGCTGGGGTTAGACGGCGCAAGAAGAAGGCGCAGGGGTGCAACTTCTGGTCGGTGACGGAGCGTTGGAAAAGGACCGCCTCTACTCCGGTGCAGGAGGCGTCCACCTGGACTGGCGGGACGCGTCCGGCTGGACGAGGATGGGTGCGGTGGTGAAGCGCCGGCGCAGCTAGGCGAAGGCGGAGTCTACCTTGTCGGACCAGACGAAGGGCACTGAGGGCGAGGTGAGTTGGGTGAGGGGTGCCGCGACCCGGCTGTAGTCCCTGATGAAGCGCGATAGAAGTTGGCAAACCCCAGGAAGCGTTGGAGTTGCTTGACGTTGGTGGGACGGGGCCAGTCGGACACCGCTCTGATCTTCTCGGGGTCCGCCCGGATCTTGCCGCCCTCAATGATGTAGCCGAGGAAGCCGATGGAGGAGACGTGGAACTCACACTTCTCCGCCTTGACGAACAGCTTGTTCTCCAGAAGACGCTGGAGGACCCGGCGGACGTGCTGGACGTGCTCCTCCATGGAGCGGGAGAAGATCAGGATGTCATCTAAATAGACGAAAACGGAGCGGTGGAGCATGTCGCGGAGCACGTCATTGACGAGGGCCTGAAAGACAGCAGGGGCGTTGGTCAGTCCAAAGGGCATTACCTTGTACTCGAAGTGGCCGAGTGGTGTCTTAAAGGCTGTCTTCCACTCGTCTCCCTCCCGCATGCGGACAAGGTGATAGGCGTTCCTGAGGTCCAGCTTTGTGAAGATGGTGGCACCTTGCAGGGGCTCAAAAGCAGAGTTGATCAAAGGCAGGGGGTATTTGTTCTTTACTGTGATATTGTTGAGACCCCGGTAGTCGATACAAGGGCGAAGGGAACGATCCTTCTTGGAAACGAAGAAGAATCCTGCGCCGACAGGAGAGGAGGAGGGGGTGATTATGCCTGAGGCCAATGAATCGTGAACGTACTTCTCCATTGATTCCCTCTCTGGACGTGAGAGGTTGAACAGGCGACTAGCAGGGAGTGGCGCTCCGGGGAGTAAATCAATAGTACAGTCGTATTGGCGATGAGGAGGCAGGGAGAGAGCCTGTTGCTTGCTAAATACCGCTTTTAAGTCATGGTAGGCAGGGGGAATAGCAGACAGGTCAATGTTTTCATTGGGGGGGGTGAGAATCAGCGGCCCCTAGTAGCGGCCGAGCCGATTGCAGACATGCGACGTGGCAGTGGGCGCTCCAGCTGGTCACTAGGCCGGTAGGCCAATTGATAACGAGGTTGTGTAGTTTGAGCCACGGCATGCCCAGGACAATGGGATTGTGGGGAGAGTTGGTAACATGAAACCAAATGTTCTCGCTGTGATTCCCGGATAACAGAATGCGGAGGGGTACGGTGTGGCGAGTAATTCGTGTGAGAAGTTTTCCGTTTAACCCCCTGGCGTCATGGGGTATCGGCAGGGCGTCAGTGGCGATGTTGTAATGGGGAGACTACCCCGGCGTCGATGAGGTTCTCGTCAAACCTGAGTCAACCAGGGCGGATAGCGCGAGCGTTTGGTTATTTAGACACAGCGTAGCGCTGAATAGCATGTTTGGGCCGGAGCTGGGAGCGATATCAAGACACCCAGACGCCCAGCACTACTGTCGAGCCCCGTCGTTTTGGGCGAAGCGAGCACGAGACAACGGAGTGACCTAATTGGCCGCAGTATAGACATGCTCCTGTGGCGAGCCTGTGTCGGCGTTCGCTGGGGGGAAAGGCTTTAGCTGTCGAGATCCATGGGCTCGGAGGAACTACTTTCTTCAGCGCGGACGACGCGGCGAGGCGGACCGGGTATAGGTGGACGAGTGGTGCTAGCTTTCTCTCGCAGACGTTCACGAAGACGCAAGTCCAGTTCCCTAGCCAAATGGATTAGGTCGTTTAGAGAGTTTGGTTTCTCTTTGGACGCGAGTTCGTCCTTTATAACGTCGCTCAAGCCTTGGCGGAATGCGCCTCGCAACGGTGTGTCGCCCCAGTCAGCGCCGGCGGCTAGGATGTGGAACTCGATAGCGTATTCGCTTACACTGCGACTTCCTTGGCGGATCTAAAACAAGCCGGAGGCCCCCTCTGAGCCATCTGGAGGGTGGTCGAATACTTTATGCATGTCGTCGACATACTCGGAGTATGAATTGCAGAGGAAGGAATTATTAAAGTGGAGAGCGGTGGCCCATTTCAACGCCGCGCCCGTGAGCAGAGCCGACAGGTAAGCTACTTTAGACCTACCGTTGTGAAACGTGTATGGTTGCTGTTCGAACACCAATGAGCACCAAGCTCGGCACTTAGAGACGCTTCCGTCGTAGCGTTCTGGTGCGGGGACAGGGGGTTCCCTATGCGGGGGTATCGCCGCAGCGGGGGAAGAGGCTGGTGGAGCTTGCAGAGCCGTTACATATGCCTCGAAACGGCCGTATAGTCTGTCTCGCTCCGCAGAGCCGTGTGCGAGAGCGGTAGGCTGAGCAATGATTTCATCCAACGAGTGAGCGAGTTGGTCTACCCGAGCATTCTGGTCGTCGATAATACTCACGGGCTCCCTTTGAAACTTCCTTTTACGTGATGGATGTGTATCCTCCTCCTCGGTCTCGAGTGCAGCTGGTGCTGACATTTTGGTCGTGGTATTCTGTGAGATTGTGGTCTGGAACACAGCCCAATTGCTGAATACACAGGAGAGGAGATAGGAGCGTTTTCAAGGGTTTTAATGAAATGAGCAACACAGGAATTGGGGGGGATAGAACGGGGTTATGTTCGGTCTTGTGGCTGCCGTGGCGGCAGCGAGCGAACAAGTGGTCCTTGTTCTTGTCTTGGGGGCTGCTGGGCTGCAGCGGGTGAGCAAGTGTTCCTCTTCGGGGACAGGAAACGTCCAGGCAGGGACGGTGGTCCTTGGGGCACAGGAGAGAACAGGTTAGAGCAAGGCAATACAAAGGGTAGATTCCAGCAGAGCTTTAGGTAGAGACGTCGTACCTGGGTAGTGGTATTTAATACCACGACGACCTCTGGTCAGCGTCGAGGAGTAGATGTAGGCATCTCATCAGAGGGGGATAGGATGCAGCTGTGAGTGAGGTGCCTGGCAGCGTGCGAATCAGGGGGATGAAGTGCAGATGTGCTAGGTGTCGTGAAGTGAAGTGATGCTGGTCGAATCAGGGTGAATGGAGGGGTGAATGGAGAAAGAGAGGATGAGGAGGAGTGCGTGGAGGATGGAGAGGGGGATGAAGAGGAGTGTGTGGAGAACGTGAGGGAAAAAGGAGGGGGAGTGAAGTATGCCCGTGCTGTGATTATAACAGTAGCAGACTACAGAGAGTGGCCCGTTCAGCCGAACGCACAATTGGAGGTGGGCTTCCCACTCTCCAAGGCATTTACAACAAGCGGTGCATGGGCAAGGCGAAGAGAATAATCAAAGACTCCAGCCACCCAAACAACTGCCTCTTTGAACTGCTGCGGTCAGGCAAGCGATACCGGAGTCTCATGGCAAGCACAGAGAGACTCAGAAAGAGCTTCTATCCCCAGGCCATTAGGATGCTCAATGAATAATGATTGCTCAATGAACAAGGCTTGAACAATGAACAATCGTAACAACCATCAAATGCACTCACAGCACACACATGGCCACACACACTCACTTTAAACAAACAACTCACTGCTGCACCCACTTTACCCACTTTAGAACACCTAAACACACTTTATATTTATTGGCAAATAATTTGCACTACAACCCATACCTCATTACACCTTATTGTAAATTGTACCTAAATTGTACCTCATCCCATTTGTACTGTATAGTATATTGTATCTCAGTTACTTTCTACTCTGCATTGTACATTGTATATATGTATATATTGAACACTTTTTGTCTACGTACTTGTTGAATGCCCACGCTGGCTCTTAGGTCAGATCGATAACTTCATAACTCATTGGTCTGCTTATCTTGACCTCAAACAGCGTCCTGTGAAGTGGTTGACACGCAGAACCAAACGAGTCTACAAAATGTTGTTGTTACCACTGACCGACAAGAGACAGCGAATGCACCGTTCCGACCCCCGTCAGTCATCGACCTTAGGTCGAGTGATTGAAGTTGCGGAATCTTTTATTTTATTTGCACTGGGACGGACTCTCTTTAATTAGATGAGGTCCATTTCCCTTATCCATTACACGTATTATCACTGTATGGCTTTACTTGATAATCCCATTATACAGAATCCACCTTTAGTCCTTAATGCATAATCATATGTCTCCTTTTACTCCGTAGGGATAAAGCCACACTTCTAAAGTTTTTATGGTAAAACCAGGCTTACATAACCCACCTTTAGTCCTTAATGCATAATCCTATTATAGCTAGGGATAAAGCCACTTATCCTATTTTGCCTTAATGCATAATCATATGTCTCCTTTTACTCCGTAGGGATAAAGCCACACTTCTAGAGTTTTTACATCGTTAATACTCCGTCTGGCTAAAGCCTTACTCAGGAGGTCTTTTACATCATAAAAAGAAGGGGGTATATTTACTTTTCTTAATTTTGCTTTAATTTACTCGGTTCGCCGTTGAGTTTACTGTATGGCATTACTTGATAAAACCAGGCTTGCCGAACCCACCTTTCTCCTTACTCACAATGATATACTTTCTCCTCCTCCTCCGTCTGGGGAAAACCACACTCATAAAGTTCTCTTTTACATTATAAATTAGGCACATTACAGGCACATTATCATTATTATTATTATTATTATTATTACTGGTAAAGTTACAATGCAAAAATACATCTCCATGCTTACCCGTCTTTTTGGGAAAAATAGAAGCAAAACGTTGTTTCCAAAAGAAGATTGTTTTTATTTTTTAACAGTAGAAAATTACATTTAAAGGTTCAGTTTCATTTATAAAAGTACACAGGTTTTCAGCTTACAATATATCAGGTTTCAGTCATCTCCTCAAAATCTCTCAAAAAAGTCTGCCTCTTGAATCGGCAACCGTCTCTTTTATTTGATATTGTACCGTATTTCTGATTGGTCTAAACACAGTGATGTCAAATGGTCGTCATTTCTGTTTAGCAAACCAACATACAATACATAATTCGTTATGGACTCCTCCTTCTTTGTACTATCGTTACTGCTAGTTACCTAGTGATTTTTAAGTAACAGAAAGTCCCTTTTTCCTTCAAAACAGACAACGGCTTTGTCTGTGGTGACCACGTGACATCGTACCATGCACGAGGCCTCTCCATAGTATCTCTTAAAGAATCCCTCCAGACAAACAGTTTTTACACATTATTCTTTTAGTATTATTCTCTACTGACACTCAATTATAAGCATGCCATTTTGAAAACTTTTACTGTACACATCAAACATTTAATTGTTATATAGTTTCTTTTTTAAGATCTCCCTCTATAGATTCAGGACTCCCTGTTTTTCAACCAGCAACCCTTCCCGTCTGAAAGGGTTAACATTACAGCTTTCTCTCCTCTGCTGTTGCATCCTCAGGGCCACATTCCTCAGGTTAACTCCCCTTTCACAGACACCGGCCCCTTCTATGGAGACATTTAAAGGCTCAGTTCCATTTTTTATAAGTAGAGCCATCATAGCGCTATCTTTCCAGAGTTTAGTTTAAAGATTTATACTGGTCATATAGGAACGACCCAGGATGTCATTGTCCAAAAGTGTCACTTGTTCTGTGGCACTTCACACCCACTCTGTCATTCTGGGAGATCATTGTCCATCATCAATTGAATAATGAAGCATATAATTACATGTGAAAAATAGGTATATACGGCTACATTTACATTTACATTTAGTCATTTAGCTGACGCTTTTATCCAAAGCGACTTACAAGTTCTGTACGACAAGCCATCAGGAAGAGCACAACTCTATCAGCTGAGTAACAATGTTCATCAAAGTGTTGAGTGCTACAGTGTAGGTTAGTTTATTAGGACAAGTGCATGACAGTATGGTTAGTTAGGGTTAGATTTTTTTTTTTTTTTTTTTTTTTTTTTTTTTTCAGATAATGGTTGAAGAAGTGAGTCTTTAGTCGACGGCGAAAGATTGGACGTGTTTCGGCTGTCCTAACTGGGGTGGGTAGTTCATTCCACCATTGTGGGGCAAGGACTGAGAATAGGCGACTTCTCTTTGATGACCCTCCCGGAGCTTGGATAGGAGTAGGTCTGAGGCGGCCAGAAGATGCAGAGCGTAGGGGTCTTGAGGGTGTGTAGTTAGAGACCATTGACCGGAGGTAGGCGGGAGCAGTTCCCTTTGCCGCACGGTATGCTAGGTCAAGGGCCTTGAAGCGGATTCGTGCAGCAATGGGGAGCCAGTGCAGGTCCCTAAGAAGTGGGGTGACATGGGCCGACTTCGGTAGGTTTGAGATCAGGCGGGCCGCTGCGTTCTGAATGAGTTGAAGAGGCTTAGTGGCAGTGGCCGGGAGGCCAGCGAGCAGTGCGTTGCAGTAGTCGAGGCGGGAGATGACTGTTGATTGGACGAGGAGTTGGGTGGCTTCTTTTGTCAGGAAGGGGCGTATCCTTCTGACGTTGCTCAGGAGGAATCGGCAGGTTCTGGTTGTCGCTGCGATGTGAGCAGAGAAGTTCAACTGGTCGTCGAGGACAACACCAAGGTTCTTGGCGGTCGGGGACGCGGTCACAGCTGCATTCTCGACTGTGATGGAAAGGTCGGTCAGGGGGGAGGATTTGGCCGGCAGGTGGAGCAATTCTGTTTTGCTTAGGTTCAGTTTGAGGTGGTTGGTCGTCATCCAGGCGGAGATGTCGGACAGACAGGCCGAGATCCGCTCAGAGACGTGGATATCTGAGGGAGGGAAGGAGAGGAAGAGTTGAGTATCGTCGGCATAACAGTGGTAGGAGAAGCCATGAGACGTGATAATGTTACCCAGTGATTTAGTGTAGAGGGAGAAGAGAAGGGGTCCTAAAACCGAGCCCTGGGGGACACCCGTCCGGCTATATTGGAACGACTCAGGATGTCTATTTCAAAAGGTGTCATTTGTTTTGTGACACTTTACACCCACTCTGCCATCCTGTGAGGTCTTTGTCCATCGTCAATTGAATAATTGAAAAAATGAAGCATATGATTACATGTGAAAAATAGGTAAATAGGGCTATATTGTTACATAAACAACAACAAAAAATTCAAAATAGAAATCACTGTTCTTTTTTAGAGAACAGGGCTTTTGCTTTTAAAAATAGTAATCACTGTTCTTTCTTAGAGAACAGGGCTCTTGCTTTTTTTTTGATTATATTTCTACCAACATTTTTATGTCATTGGTAAGGTGTTGTTGGATATTTTGATGACTTTCGTGCTTTCTTCGGCCTCTCGTAGTCCGCCCAGCCTCTGGTAGATGGTGGCGAGGTACTTGTACTGGGGACTTCTTGTCTTGACCCCCCGGGTCGAGAGGCCATGGATCTTGGGTCTGGCAGGCTTTGACCTTTTTCACCTCCCCTGACTTCTTGACCGACCACACTACTGTGCTCGGTGGAGGGCAGGACAGGATAAATCTTCGGATCCCTCCGCGCATAACGGATTCCAGATAGAACATTGATGTTACACGTGCTCATCTTAGGGTAAAAGACCAAATCCACCCTATAATATTCGCAGCTGTTTCCCCAGCTCTTGACGGTCGCCCATGTCTTGCCGAGATTTGTGTCACCCTCTCGGGTAACCATGTAGATCTTCACCCAGGCCGGGAGGATACCGGCCCAGTTACCTCCCACCAGAACATGGGCGACACTGGATCTCTCTTCTGACGCAGCGTCCAAGCAGAAGAAGTCCTCGTACGGCATCCTGGTGAAAGGGTCAGAATAAGGTCTTCTCCCGGGTTTTATTCCCACTATGTCAGGCCAACTGGCTGGGGACTTAAGCTCTTCATTTGTCATCATTCTGCCATTTCCTGCATATAACTGAGATCGTTGGCCGTCATCTATAGCGTCCCATTTTCCTCTCTGGAGCGTTATTTTCTTCATCCAGGTTACTCCTAGGCCCAGAGACAGTTTATCCTCCGGTGTTGTCATCGCAGTTGCTGTCTGGCCCTGGTCAGGCATTTTTGGTGAAACCAGACTTGGTGATGATGACACGAGGGCCGCTCTCCTAGAAACAAGGGGGTCACGATCCAAAATACTCAATACGCTATCACCATGTAACATAAGTTCGTCTGAGATGGTATATTCCTTAACCGCCATTCTCTGTTAGTTGTTGTGGTGTCTGTGCGTTCCAGCGTCTCTGACTAGTGTGCGAGAGAGACAGCACTGGTCCTTTTTATCTTCATTTCAGAAGAGGCTCCGTCATAGTTGAAGGCCAAATTCTCTTTTTTGCATAATTTACGGCCCTCCCTGACCGGGAGAGGAGGCCCATACGACGTAGTAGATTTATTGTAATAATGACCCCTATTATCACAATGCAGGGGAGGGCCCACCTCACAATCCCCATCATCACCGCCCTGGCTGTTTGTACCATGGAAGTGGCAAAATTCCAAACATCACCCACTCCATCCGCCACGGCCCCTCCTATATCTTCAGCTGCACGCCCGATAATGGTACCGAGTACTATCGCAAATTGAGTTATGTCTCTCCTCCTGCTCCATTCGTCCACATGCGGTGCCCGATCCTGTGAACAGGACCCGTTTGTCATGTTGTTAGCATGCGAAATGGGAAAAACACCATCCAGGTAGAATCCTCTTGTTGTCCAGCCAAACTCTGGACTCAGCTTTCCTCCCGTTTCCAAATAATCAGATATGGGTTTCCATGGGGATACAAAGTCAAACAGGGCCTTGTTGCATCCCGTACAGGTGTTAAACAGATGTTGATTGTTTCCCCGTCTGTTATTGCAGTACTGGGTATTGATGAAATTCCATCGGTTCAACAGGTATGCCTCCGGTGGCCAATAGTAGGGGAATCCTCTATCCAGGGTGTGTTCAAACAGCGTTGCTAGGGGTCCGCATTTTGAAGTTTTTGCCTGCCATGTGGCTTCATTCTGTCTAGCTCCCCATCGCGCAGTGGGAGAAGAGCGGTAGCAGTTAGCCACTATCAAGGGGATGCTCACCTGCCGGGGGAATTTTGAGTCATAATACAGTGTTCCACCCTCCCCCGAAACTGCCCTCCATCTCATTAGGTCACTGGTGTCCCGTGAGGTTGGAGAGTCAAACCAGTGCATATTACTCCATGCATGTTCTTGCGGTGGAGGGTTACGCACAATGTAGTACCTTTCTACCATTCTTCGAGGGTCGCATCCTATCTCCTGAGCCTTAGCCAGAGGGAGAGTGCCCCAATGGATCCACGTACTGTTAATCCCATCCCGGGATCTCCCCCTAGTCAGGGTCCTAGTAGAAGCTAGGTCTACCATAGCTGAGGTAGCTTCCTCCACATGTAGGTGCGGATAAGTATCCTTCTCTGTACACAGACTCTGATCATTCTGCGTACAATACTGTTTCCCCCATTTACCATAAGTTGTTCCGGGGTAGGCCCCGAGCTGGGCCCCCGTCACTCTGAAGCTTGGTTCCAGACCCCACCTCATTATGTAGCCATTAGAGGTATTTCTAGTGAGAATAAGAGGTGGGGGTAGTATGATTTCGCCTAATTGTCTCTCTTTAATGTTTACCATAGTGAATGGTAGCTGTGGATCCTTTTCTTTCCAATCGTGTACCCACTCCAATATATCCTCTTTTTCTGATCCATTGGGATTGAGGTTTGGATTAGGTTTGCTTTCTTTTGGGGGATCTTTGTTATTGCTCCCCACCGCCACTACCAATGCTCCGGGGTATGGGGTGCTGGAATTTGGGTCTATATGCCTACCCACATTTAGTTGGAACCCCAAAACCTGAGCAGCTAACTGTTGGTGGATGAACAGGGTCAACTTGGTCTCTTCCGTATCTGGCTCCTTCTGCCAGCATGCCGCCACCAGGTTGACCTCCTCATCCGTGAGGCCTATTCCTGCATAGGCCTTCCATTCATTGAGGGGCCGTTTTGCCCACCTGCTGTGGTATCTGTCGAATTTTGAGGGTTCTGGGTATACTCTATACCTCCTCAAATAATTCCTGAAATTCACACGACAGGTGGCTTCCTGGCCCAGAGTTCCATTCGAGTATGGGCGTGGGACCCCCATATTCCGTGCTTCTCGGCATATAGGGACTAATTCACCCGCTTCTCTCATCATTCTTTTTCCCACTTCAATGGTGGTAAGACCCCTCCATACCTCGTCAGTTTTTGCCAGGTTATCAGATAGGCAATCGAGGAGAGAGTCTAGTATTTGCGTGCCCCACTTTCCCTCGAGTTTCTCCACCTGGCTCGGGGTCAAGGTTGGGACGTCTGTGTACCATAAGGTCCTCCCCCCCGCCAGGGGGAGACCGCGCACCCATGGAAGTGTAGGTGGGTATGGTTTGATTTTTACCCGTCCTGGGTTGGTTACCGCCACAGTCCATTTGAACCATGTAGCGGTAGTCTGAAAAGGACATCCTCCTGCTTGGTCAGTAGCTGTGAGAGGTATATCCTGTTCAGGTCGTTCCTGGACCTGAGCCTCCGGCTGAGTCTCTTGTCTGGGGGTCAAGAACCCAAAAAAGGCCTCAACCTCTCGTTCCCATGCCGGGGGCCATTTTGTATACAGGGTCACCTTGGTCAAGGTTGATTCTCCTGTGTCATCACTGGGTTTCCTGCCCAGGGTCACTTCTACTGCTCGGGTCCCATTCAGTCTGGTAGTAGAACAGTTAGATAATTCCTCCCAAGGCCCCCACTCCGGGTCACCCTGATACCTGGAGTGTGCTCTGACCCTGATGCAGGGGTATATCCGTGCCTCTCCCTTGGCTAGTTTCAATTTAGTTGAGATTTCGCCTCTGGGGCTAGAAGGGTATACTGCTGTCACCTCCGCTCCTGCCGCACCGAGGCATATCTCGTCCCTCTGAGCGGCCAAATCTTTCCATGTCATGTATGGATTACATCCCTCCTCTGGGTTTAGTAACCAGCATTGTGGTTCCGGATCAGGCAGTGAGCAGTCAGGGAATTGTTCCTTGGCCTGACCCGTGTCACTAAAAGAGGTAGATATATAGTCCGACCAGGCCTCCCATCTCTCTGATGCGTTTCTTGGTTCACACGGGACCTGAGTGACCATCCTATAGTGGGTCACTGGTATTCCTCTATGGTCCTATGGTACTACCAGAGTCACTCTTAGTATCCATTTACTTGCCACAGCCTTGGCGGATTTCTTGGGTTGAGTCGCCAGGCTTGGCGATATCTCTTCTATGTTGGGAGCGGCCCTGTTCTCGGATTCATTGTCAGAATCTGACTGCTCCCATTCCCGGTCTATATCCATTGTCAAGCAGGTCATGATCTCTCTTCGAGCGGATTCATCATTTGGGCGGGGCACCGCATATGCCCCTTTGTTTAGACAGGTCATGTGCTCATATATATAGTCCCTGCCCATATGCGTTGGTTGTCTGCTTATGACTGGCAGGTCATGGTATTTTGGGTTGGGTGGTGCCCAATATTCTGATGTCTGGGTACTGGGCCCCAGTGTGTCTTCGGGACTAGGCCCACTGCGCATGGGTATGGGTTGTTCCCCGTACTCCGGGGCTACCAGGTTATAGGTGTTTGTGGGGTTCTTCAGGTAGGCCATATTCCTCCCTCTCGCCTTTCCTTCGCTGCCTGAGAAGAAAAGGTGAGACGGTTATCGCCTGTGTGCATCGAGCATGTACTACTTGGTCAAGGCTTCTGATCTTCGCCTGATGCGATCCCATATACTGGGCGCCCTCGAGCCTGGTCCCATGCCGTCGGGGTAGTGTACCCTCTTTGGTTTGATCATGGACCCCTTCCTAATGCTTCCGATCACAGGAGTGTCTTTCCCCGGGGCAATCTCCACAGAGAGGCCTCTGATAGGATGTGGCATATGCCCCACACTCAGCGTGACAGAGAGTATCACCCATTGGTATTCTTTCCCATTCACGGGTCTCTCTATATCTCCTGGGGATATAGACTTCCCTTTCGTGCCCGTTTTAGTTATTCCAGGCCCGTCCCTCACCAGTAGTTCTAGTGATAGGGTTTCACGGAACCCTTCTCTGAGCTCTCCACTTATAGTGGTCAACCAATCGAATTCACCACCGTGTCTGTGTCCAGAGCTGGGGAAGGGCAAGGAGATCAGTCCCGAGGTTAGTAGCACAGCCCTTTTAGCCAACATCATGCGCACCAGGCTGGCTACATCCAGTAGAAGGTCATTTCCTTTTAGTCTATCATTGGTCATGACCTCCTGTCCCTTGGTGAACAGTCTTGACCTCTCCTCCGTATCCTTCACCCAGAATGTGTCTGGTCCTTTCACCAGGAACATCTTATCCCCCCTTGAAGGCATTGCCCTGGGGAAACAGGTGTTTATGGTTTTCTCAAGATAGGTTTCCATCAGGCTGGCCAGGTTTTCCGTGCTGCCCTTGAAGGCTATACCTCCTCGACCCGCGGCCCCTTTGCGGACTGGAGCATCCCCATCTTGCAGGTATCCACTGCCCTTTGTCAGGTATATTCCTGACCCTAGTTTCACTTCCGTATGGTCTTGGCATTTGGCTAGAGCATAACCCAGCCATGAGCACCCGCACTTGGATGCTAACTGTGGGGTCATAGGAGGGTACGCTGCCAGTACTATACGGGGTCCGTATTCCATATAACATGCTTGGCAGACAATTATTCTGCATCCCCTCGGGCCCTCTTTTGGCCCAAAGGTGTAGGTATCATCGCCTGGGCGATATAGAGGTTTGTGATCCGTGGGGACCTGTTCTGGACGATTCCGTGATGGTCCTTGCCATAGTAGGTTAGTCACCTGGACGAGGCACAAGGTGCATTTATCCAGGTTGTGTCCCCATTTCGTCCATCTGATTATACTTCCTCCTGGTCCCTCCACAGGTTCTGCTTCCGGGGTGTCGGGGTGACGTATTAGTGATCTGTTATCCGACAGATACCCCTTTTTCGCCGCCTTAACTGCTCCATCAGCCACACCCATAAAAACGCTGGCGCCTCGTATGTTTCCAGTGTCCCCATTCAAAGGGGACAATCCTGGCGCCATACAGATCAATATTTTGTGCCTGGCGCACTCCAAGGCGAAAGGCATGGATTCTCTAAGTCCCGGTACACCCCTTTGGGCCATCTTGCTTCCCGTTTTCTGTGGCGTAGAGCTTGAGATTCCAGCCATCTTTCCCTTTCTTCACCCGGTTTTGCTGACTTGATTTACGTGCACTATACCTAGGTCCTGTAATCTAAATCGCCTGGGACTAAGTATTTCAACGATGGTATCTTTGCTTTCACACTTCTTGCTGGGATTTCCTGCCAGGGGTTTTCGGAGCACCCACACGGCTTCACCTAAGGAGAAGGGAGAAGAGACAGCCGTGTTATCTTCTGAAACACATCTCTTATCCTCTCTTCCCAAGTTCACAGCTTGGTGTATCCTAAGGAGAGAGATTGGTTCATCCCAGGATCGCAACATATCCTCCTTGATTATCTGCTCTTTTATAGAGCGCACAGCCCTCTCGGCCACTCCGTTCGTATTGGGCTGGTAGGGCACCGAGTATTGGGCCATTACACCCGCTTCCTCCAGTAGTGTCTTCACTGTTCCGTGAGTGAAGTAGGTGGCATTATCCATCCTGAGCGATGTAGCCCTTGGCTCTTCCCTTAGGAACTGTGATATGCAGTTGCATATTACTGCAGCCGTCGGAGTGGGGATAGGGTACATTCTGAGTCTACCTGGCCCATTGTCCACTATCACCAGTCCCTGCCTGTGTTTCTTTTTCGTCCCCTCCGACATGGGTCCAAACACGTCGGCGGAAAAATGCAGCCCTGCTTCCGATACTGCTATTTGTCCCAGTGGCACAGGCTCAGGTTTTGTCCCTCTCACCAGCGCACATTGTTCACAGGCCTTCCGGATTGTTATCGCTCTTTGTTTCGCTTTAGGTATGTGAATGTGGTTGGTTCTTAGGTATACCAACATCCTCTTACTTCCAACATGTCCAAGGTTATCATGTACCAGTCGGATCATGTGAGTAGCCTTGTCCTCCGGTACTCTCACCGTGCCGTTGTCTTCCCAGGCAGTGGGCGTGACTAAGGCCAGTCTTTTGAGTTTTAGCCCGCTGACCTCAGGGCGGTTTTGGGCCAGGGTGTCGACTTCTTTGTTTCCCTGGTAGTGGACCCCGGTTTCCTCCGTATGGCTTTTTAGCCATTTCCAAGCTATTTTCATGCCTCGGAATTGTTCCACTATGAGGGCCCAGAGGTCACCATGGGCCATTGGTCTGCCTGTGCTGGTTTCATATCCTTTCGCTTTCCAGTACTCCAGGTTCTCTGTTCCTCCGTTGTAACAGTATTGGCTATCGGTTACAATAAGTAGTTTCGGTATGTGCTTCCCTTTGGCCATTATTATGCCCTCCAGTATAGCTGTTACCTCCGCCGTTTGGGCTGATCCCTCGGTCCAGCCACTCGCTGTTTTGATGTTCTCATTGTTGTGTTTTAGAACATAGGCCCACTTGGCCTTTGTTCCGTCCTGTTTGTGCTGACTTCCGTCTGTGTAGAGTACCCAGTTGGGTTCGGCTTCAGGCTCGGTGAGCTTGGTTTTCGTTTCTAGGGGACACTTGGTTCCTGTTGTGATAAATCTCATTTTAGGATCTGTTAACATCATTGACCAATGTCCCCATCGTGAGGTCATGGCCCTCGAGCCTGTAATAGTTCCCTTCGAGGCACTCTGCAGGGCAGGAAATTCTGTGGTTACTATTATATCTTTGTCTTGAGCCAAGTCCTTCAGGGCATTCCAGAATCTAAATACTCCACATAGGATTCGTTCTTCTTCCGTATACCGCTCCTCCGTATTGGTGAACTGCATGGATAAAAGTAGACAAGGGGTCTTCCCCTTTCTATTCTGACATTTCAGAGTTATCCCTTGCGTACCCTCCACTTGTGGGAATACTTCTAGATGTTTGGTGGGGTCTCTTTTTTCCAGATCTTTGCAGTTTTCCAGCACATGGGTTTTGAACACCGTCCAGCCTGGCTCCACTTCCTCTATGGGGATGTTCCTATTCCTAGGGTTTTTTCCCTCGAGAGCTTTGCCTTTCAGTTTGTGGAGCGGGGATGCTTTTGTCGCATAGCCAGGCACATGGGTCATAATGTGGCCGCATTTTCCCATGGCAGAGTCCAGCTGACTCAGGGACACAGGCTTCTCAATGGCCGCTACCTGATCCAGGTATTCCCTGCTGACTGACTTTCCGGTGTCCGTTATGTTGAAACCCAGATACCACATCCGGCGCAGTCATGAGCAGTCGCATTACAGAGAGCTCTCACCATCGATCCAAAACAACAAGGTTTTGTGCACATTTTCTCCTCCTCATAATATGGATTACGGATTTATACCTCAATTCATCAATGAAGCAACATCTAACAGAAGTGGAGAGAAGTGAAAACGGATTTAACGAGACCCACAGTGACTTCTACCTTCTCAATGGCTCTGAAAAGAAACATCTACACGTCGGAACGGCGGCTATACACACGCTACTAACAGCGAGCCCGGCACGTAAGAACTTACCCCCGAATGGCAGATTGGACCGTAGGACCATGATCATCCTGGTTCTACTACTTTCGGGAGACATTCATTTAAACCCAGGCCCGGTCTTGACCAGAACTCAGGCGAGAAGACTTGGTCTGGCAGCGCAAGAAGCGAAGGTGGTTTCCAGCGCGACCAACAGCAACATCAACAACTCGACCCGTGGCAACATCCACTGCGCGGACGGCAACTGTTCCCCAATGACGCCGCAGCAGACGAGCACACGTGAGGCAGAGACGAGAGGAGGTGAACCGAGGGTCGAAACCATGACGACCAACTCGACGCGGGATTTAAACATCTCGACGCCCGATAGCCGGCTAGCTAGCAGAGCTAACAACGGAAACATCCAGGAACAAGTCCTTTGTTGTTCCAGCACGGCGCGGGACCCGACCCCCCCCCTCCCCCTTCTTTGTTGTTCCAGCACGGAGCGGGACCCGACCCCCCCTCCCCCCTTCCCACCCTCAACAACAAAGCCCCCCAGCCCCACACAGAGGAACAGATCACAAACGAACAATACTTCGAACCTGCCAACATAAATGAAATAACCAACGCCAATGGACTGAACATTTTTCACATTAACATTAACAGCTTAAAAAACAAACTGGATGAAATCAAACAATTATTCATAAATGGTAAGGCAAACATACTGTGCTTCTCAGAAACTAAGCTTGACGATTCTGTAAAAGATCCAGAGATAGAGATTGAGAACTACTCAATAATTAGGAATGATAGGAACAAACATGGAGGTGGTGTCTGTATGTACATACACAAGGACACCAAATTCATCAACAGAAATGACCTGAATCATAAATCAATTGAAACTGTATGGGTGGAAATCCTATTCGAAAGGGCAAAATCCCTACTGGTTGGCACAGTCTACAGGCCACCAGATCATAGTGACTTTTATGATACACTGGATGGGTGTTTAGCTGGAGTTGAGGATGTAGACAAAATTCTTATTGGAGACTGGAACACGGATATGCAACGAAAAGATGCACCCGTCTTCAGGTCATTCAGTAGGTTTTGTGATCTGCACGGCCTCAGCCAGCTAATCACCCAACCCACACGTGTATGTGAATCAACTCAGACTACCATTGACCTCATTCTGACCTCCGACAAGTCCAAGATCTCCAAGAAAGGGGTTATAGCATGCGGGTTAAGTGATCATTATATGATATTCTGTACCCGCAAAAAACTAAAACAAAAGGCTGGCTGCCACAAAACAGTCACATCTAGAGACCTCAAAACCTACTCTAGCGAGGCCTTTAACCTTGAACTGGAGAGCCTGGACTGGTCAGATGAACTCAATGGTACACTGGTTGAAGAAACATGGCTTGGTTTCAAAACCAAATTCTCAACAATACTAAACGACATGGCCCCCCTAAGAACCACCAGGGTAAAAAATCGCGCTGAGCCGTGGATGCACTCCGAAATACTGGCCGCTATGAAAACCAGAGACAAAAAATGCTCTGAGTTTCGTAAAAGTCAGTCAAAGCTTACTAAAAGCACGAGCAGTGAACTCCAAGCCCACGTGACTGAACTCAAACTAGAAAGAAACAGACTAAGAAACGACGTAAACTCCATGATCAAAACTGCAAAAAAGAATTTCATCAATGACAAAACTGAGGAAAACAAAAACAAACCACGAGAACTTTGGAAATTACTCAATAATCAACTAGGATGCAGTAAAAAACTTAAAACCAGATTCTCAAACATAAACATAAAAACGGACAACACGCTCATCACAGACAAGCTGGATGTAGCCAATTACTTAAACATTTTCTTCACAAACATAGCCACAACACTGGTAAACAAACTACCCTCCCACTCAGGGCTTTATGGGGTAGAACACATAGTAGCTTACTACAAAAACCTAGGGGTCCGCAAGGACGACTTCAAGCTGGAAATGGTAACAACAGATGAGGTACTCAATAAACTGAGCGCCCTCCAACCTAACAAGGCCACTGGCCATGACAACATCCCCTCCAAATTCCTCAGAGACTCAGCAGCCGCCATCACCCCAATCATCACACACATAATAAACCTCTCCATAAAACAGGGACACGTCCCCAAGGACTTCAAAATTGCGAGGGTGACCCCTCTGCACAAAAAGGGCAGCAAATTAGACCCAGGCAACTACCGCCCTGTTTCTATTCTCACCTCCATCTCGAAAGTCATGGAAAAAATAGTCTACGAACAGGTCGAAAAGTACCTAGCGGAAAAAAATCTAATCTACGAATTCCAATCTGGCTTCAGAACATCCCACTCCACTGACACATGCCTTCTCTATTTGAATGACCACATCAAACAAGAGGTGGACGCAGGCAAATACTGCGGCATGGTCATGCTGGACCTACAAAAGGCCTTTGACACGGTCAATCACTCCATTCTGATTGACAAGCTAAAAGCAATTGGTTTTGATAGTCTATCAGTGAGCTGGATGCAATCCTACCTTGAGGGGAGGGAACAGATGGTGGAGGTAAACGGTACCCTATCCCCCCCTCTCACAGTGAGCTGTGGTGTTCCACAAGGAAGCATACTAGGACCGCTACTGTTCCTAATTTATGCAAATGACATGTCGTCAGCTTGTGACTGCAACTTGTTCCTGTTTGCGGACGACTCAGCCCTGCTGGTCTCTGACAAGAACAAGTTACAGGTTGAAAAAACCCTCAGCTCGGAACTAGGCAGAATCTGCATATGGCTCGCTGATAACAAACTATCATTACACATGGGCAAAACAGAGTCCATTCTCTTCGGTTCAAATAACAAACTCAGCAAGACCGACGGCTTCTCAGTTACAGTGGGTGACAATATTGTCACAAGGAAAGATGAAATTACCTACCTGGGTTCCATCCTAGAGGCTAATCTCTCCTGTGACAAAATGGCATCCAATGTAATAAAAAAAGTCAACCAACGAACTCGATTCTTGTACCGGATCTCCTCTCTGGTAAACAAGAATACCCTGAAGACTCTGGCAGGAGCACTCATTCAGGGGTACTACGACTATGCTTGCACCTCATGGTACCAAAGCACCTCAAAGGCGCTAAAAACAAAATTACAAACATCTCAAAACAAACTGGTCAGACTACTGCTTGACCTTACTCCTAGAACCCACCTCACCCCTGCCCACTTTGACAACCTAGGATGGCTTAGAGTAGATGACAGAGTACAGCAACTTGCAATGGGCCTGGTCTACAAGATACACTACACGACCAAGGTACCCATGTACATGGCAAAATACTTCCCAAAGGTCAGTGAATACCACGATCACAACACCAGAGGGAGCTCCACAAATCATGTTAAACCCAGATTCGGCTCAAATAAGGGACTAAACACGTTTCGCAATTATGCCACATCAATGTGGAACGCCCTACCCAAAGCTGTAAAGGAATGTGGATCACTACCCACTTTCAAAACCTCTCTCAAGAGACACCTACGGGAGACTGCAATTCAACACTGGCCCCTGTAAATATCCTAACCCAACCCCCTCCAATGTACAGTCATTTACCTAGTATGGTTTTGTCAATAGTCCAATGTACAATTTTGTTTGTTTGTACAGAGTCTCCCCCCCCTCAATGTACAGTTTTGCTTGTTTATACAGTGTGCCCCCCCCCCCAATGTAAATTACCCAGTATGGTTGTCAATATCCCAGTGTACCCAACCCCCCCCACCCAACCTCCTACAATGTACAGTTTCTACGTCAAATGTATATACTCCCCTTTCTTGACTCCTTCTGTATCACAAACAGTACTGTATTTGCAAATCTGGTATGTCATAAATGTATAGATGTAGCAGTACTGACTATCTGTATGTCATGTATGTCATATATGTCCTGATGAATTGAAAATGGGGGACCCTGGTGGAAACAAGACGAAAGTCTTTCTCTGGTCTGCATCCCCTTAACAATTGTGTGTATTGAGCTGTACTGTATTGTACCCATTCTGCAATCTGTTAATAAAGTTTTCAATCAATCAATCAATCATGTTTCGCGATCTCGCACTTCTTGAGGCCTATCTTTAACCCGGCCCTGGAGAGGCGGGTCACTACCTGGTCCAGTAGTTCCAAGTGTTCTTGTTCCGAGTCATTGGTCCAATACACGTCGTCGATGTATATGGTGACGTCCAGGCCTCTTAGGATGTCCTCTATGACTCCTTGGAACACATTCGGGGAGTTTTTATACCCCTGTGGTAAAACTGTCCATCCATAGGACAGCCCGTTCCAGGTGAACGCCGTCTTTTGGGTGGATAGGGGGTCGATAGGTACTGACCAGAATCCATTAGCCAGGTCAATGCTAGACTTCCAACGTTTGTTGGGCAGATTCCTGGTTGTCTGTGCTATGTTTATCATTGTCCTGGTATCTGAGCATGTTCTAGCATTCAGGGCAATTAAGTTGTGCACTAATCTCCATGACCCATCAGGTTTGGGGACTCCCATTACAGGGGTATTTGTTAGAGCAGAGTCCAACATAGTCAACACGCCCATTTCTTCCAATTCCGCGATGGTTTCTGTCAGCTCCTTTTTGCACCTCGGGTCCACCCTGTGCTGTGCTTGTCTCGGTGGTATGGTCCCCTTTATAGTGTGTGTATACTTGGGGTCCACCCTTCCCACGTCGTTCTTGTGGGCAGCATATAAGCCTCTCTTGAGTATTTCTCAGGTGACCGTGCTAAGGCCCAAGCCTTCCTCCATGTCACGGGATATGCTGGCATAATATCCCCTGTTTCTTCTCCTGCCAATTCTCCTTCACTTTCGTCGGAGACGTCCTCCAATCCTGAGCTCCAGGTCAAGCCTGAAGGTGACTGGAAGGCGGTGCCCTTCAGGGGGGGCCCGGGGCCTATAGGTCTCAGTTTGACCGGTTTGGCTCTCTTGTTCCGAGGCCTAGGAGGTTCGCCCCTTGGGTACCGAACTCTCTCCCTAGATCTTGACCGAGATGAGGACATTGAGGAGGCTCTGGAGCTTGACCGATTCCGGTCTCCCTCTTCTTCTGAGTCCTGATCTGGATCAGTATACTCCGGTCCGCTATCTGTCGGGTCGTCCCCTGACTCCTGGGGACAGCCTAGTCGTCTAAGAATACTCTTAGCCCGGGATTTGGCAAGTCCATCCCTTTCTGGTTCAAACTGTACTGTTGGTTTCCGGGGAGTGGATGATCTCCCTCTTTCTGTTGTTCGGGAGGAGCTCTGGGAATTGGACTTTTCCTTCCTGGGTCCAATTCCCGACCCCTTAGAGTCTGGAGGGGGATTGAGGGGTACCGATGCCGGTTCACTGTCCTCATCCTCCTCACTCTCTCCTGCTTCAGTCAAGGCCTGGGTTATTCCCTCATGGTCCTTGGGTTCTACCATGAGGCAGATTTCCGTGTGTTTTGCACTTCTTATGGTTGAGATTGCGCGGACTACTGCCTCCCCCAACCATATGCCTCTTTGGCCATATACTCGAGACCTGCCCCACATCAGGTTTATAGCTAGTCGGTAGGGCATGTCCTTGGTACCATGGCCAGCATAGATTTCTCTTCTCTGCAGTAGATCCTTCATCCGGGACACCAGATTGTCCCAGTTCTTTTGTGAGGACTGTACTTTATTGTACCTGTTTTGGCTTAGTGTCACATGGACAACTTTCTCCGCGTGAAACACATTATAATCACACTCAGTGATTACTGCCTTGCCCGGTTTTAGGGGTTCTTTGGTCCTTATTTCCATCACCTGTTTCCTCAGGTTCCGGTAATAAGCGCCTCCTGCCGCTACCATGCTCGTTTCCCATCTACCATAGCTCGTCAAAGATGGTCCAGTGAAGGTGAGAATTGACCATGGTGCGTCAGAGTTGTCGGTCCAGACTGGGTAGTTAGTGACTGTTATGTCTGGTGTTTCTTTGTGAGATTCTGTAGATATTCCTCTCGCCCCTGAGTGTTCACCACGGCGAGAGGTGTAGGCTGCTCTCGCTTGTTTCACTTCCTCGTGAACACGTGGTCCTGGGCTTAAGTACCCCAGGGAGTAATCTCGCCCTGGGGTTGATGTAGCCATTGGTGTAGCTGATCCCCCCAGCGTCTGTAGTTGTCCCCCGCTAGTAACTTCCCTCATTTCACATCCAGAGGGGTCACTAATGGAGCGGGGTTCCCTCTGGCTGATGTACTTGTGAGGGGGTACAGGCCGTGCTTGGTCTGCGTCTGAGTCCTGACTACGTTCCTGCGTCACCCCCTCCTGGGTGTGCCTCGCACCGGAAAACTGGAGTGCAGGGCTTCCAGGGTTAGTGAAAGCCCCTGAGCCTTCTCTCTCAGTGCTGGGAGGCCGAGTGTCTGGTATTTCCTCATACATCCTCCCGGGTCCAGACGGGGGCCATGTGATTTGGGCCCTCTGTTCTGAGTGACTCGCTTCCCGCGGTGTTCCCTGAGGACCAGACCATGTCTGGTTTCTGTATGCCACCTCGTTCATGACCTGTGTGAGGTCTCCGACCATAGTGGGCTCAATTTCTTCGAACAGATTTCCCCAGCCATTTCGGTAATGTGATGGCCATGCCTCCATTTGAGCTCTGCGCACTGTGTTTGCTTGGTATTTGTCCGGGACTAGCAAGACCACTGCCATGGATGCAGCCGGTATTTCTTGGTAGGCTTCCAAGAAGCACCATATGCTCGTGTTGACGTCATAGTGCCAAATCCCTGTTCCGAACAGTGTCATGACTAGGCTTGTTATGCCTACTCTCTGGGCTTGTCTGAAAATGCTCCTGTAATATGCCAGGAGTACTCGGGTTTGGCCTTCAAGGTCTGTTCCGGGCAGTATGTCTTGCATGGCAATTGTCAGTATCCCCTCGTAACCCTTATTTTTAAGTAGGTAGGGGACTCCTACCAGCACTGTGCCATCCTTAAGGAGGTTATGAGGTTGTCTGGCCACTTCTCTTGCACACCAGTCGGCGTAGCCGGGTCCTGCCATGTCTTGTATGGCTTTTGCCATTCCCCCCCCATTACGTAGGCCTCTGTTGGCTGGGTTAACCACAAATGTGTGGTTTCCTTTTGGTACAAAATTTTGTAACCATATGGAGCAGACCCATAGGTGCTGTATATGCTTAGGGTTTCCTGGTTGAGATCTGGGTTTGATAGTACATGAGATTTCATTCAACCTTGACATGCCAGGGGGCATGGTCTGCTCCTCTGGCGTAGAGTTTGTTGTAGGGACTTGGGGCAGGGGGCTCCACTGTCCCTGAAGTCCCAGGCCTTCGGGCCAGTATGCAGGGGCCGTAGCCGTCGGGACCGTTCGTGTTCCAATTACGGCCTGCTGTACAGCTGGCAGCTCTGGATATAGGGATTCGCTTGGTTCTGTGAATTCCTCACTTCCCGCAAACGTATCAAGGGACTCAGGGCGTTCCTCCCGTTCTCCTGGGTAGTCCAGACCCAGGTCGGGTATAAACACTCCCAATCCCTCCTCCGAGGGTAATTCCTCCTCTATGATGTGGGAATGATTGTGAGACATCGTGTTAGCACTGGTTTGTTAGCCGATGGTGAGCTAGTTAGCTTCCGTCTGGCTAGGGCCAGCTCATGGGTGTTAGCACTGGCTTGTTAGCCGATGTCGTGCTAGTTAGCTTCCGTCTGGCTAGGGCCAGCTCATGGGTGTTAGCACTGGCTTGTTAGCCGATGGTGAGCTAGTTAGCTTGCAGTTCTGTGAACGGTCTTTTTGACTGCGCTTCACATCCAGTCTCTCCTTACAAACAGTGTCTCTGGGCTAGGGAGCCCTCGCTTTTCTGTGAACGGTCGTTTTGACTTCGCTTCACATCCACACTCCGCTCCTTACAAACAGTGTCTCTGGGCTAGGGAGCCCTCGCTTTTCTGTGAACGGTCGTTTTGACTTCGCTTCACATCCACACTCCGCTCCTTACAAACAGTGTCTCTGGGCTAGGGAGCCCTCGCTTTTCTGTGAACGGTCGTTTTGACTTCGCTTCACATCCACACTCCGCTCCTTACAAACAGTGTCTCTGGGCTAGGGAGCCCTCGCTTTTCTGTGAACGGTCGTTTTGACTTCGCTTCACATCCACACTCCGCTCCTTACAAACAGTGTCTCTGGGCTAGGGAGCCCTCGCTTTTCTGTGAACGGTCGTTTTGACTTCGCTTCACATCCACACTCCGCTCCTTACAAACAGTGTCTCTGGGCTAGGGAGCCCTCGCTTTTCTGTGAACGGTCGTTTTGACTTCGCTTCACATCGTCTCCCCACCTTACAAACAGTGTCTCTGGGCTAGGGAGCCCTCGCTTTTCTGTGAACGGTCGTTTTGACTTCGCTTCACATCGTCTCCCCACCTTACAAACAGTGTCTCTGGGCTAGGGAGCCCTCGCTTTTCTGTGAACGGTCGTTTTGACTTCGCTTCACATCGTCTCCCCACCTTACAAACAGTGTCTCTGGGCTAGGGAGCCCTCGCTTTTCTGTGAACGGTCGTTTTGACTTCACTTCACATCGTCTCCCCACCTTACAAACAGTGTCTCTGGGCTAGGGAGCCCTCGCTTTTCTGTGAACGGTCGTTTTGACTTCGCTTCACATCGTCTCCCCACCTTACAAACAGTGTCTCTGGGCTAGGGAGCCCTCGCTTTTCTGTGAACGGTCGTTTTGACTTCGCTTCACATCCACACTCCGCTCCTTACAAACAGTGTCTCTGGGCTAGGGAGCCCTCGCTTTTCTGTGAACGGTCGTTTTGACTTCGCTTCACATCCACACTCCGCTCCTTACAAACAGTGTCTCTGGGCTAGGGAGCCCTCGCTTTTCTGTGAACAAAGCATGAAAGTGATTTTTGCATTGCAACTTCACCCAGCAGAATTTTCACAGTAATCACAAATATATACTCTAAATGCGACTCTTTCTTTGAGTAGAACCTTCTACAATTTTGACTTTAAGAAAACATTACGTAACTTTTTAGTCATGAGTAAACCTTTTTACCGTAATCACAAAAATATACTTTAAGCGTGATCCTTTCTTTAAGTAGAACCTTCTACTTTTTTGACTGTAAGAAAACATTACGTAACTTTTTAGTCATGAGTAAACCTTTTTACCGTAATCACAAAAATATACTTTAAGCGTGATCCTTTCTTTAAGTAGAACCTTCTACTTTTTTGACTGTAAGAAAACATTACGTAACTTTTTAGTCATGAGTAAACCTTTTTACCGTAATCACAAAAATATACTTTAAGCGTGATCCTTTCTTTAAGTAGAACCTTCTACTTTTTTGACTGTAAGAAAACATTACGTAACTTTTTAGTCATGAGTAAACCTTTTTACCGTAATCACAAAAATATACTTTAAGCGTGATCCTTTCTTTAAGTAGAACCTTCTACTTTTTTGATTTTGCCAAATCTGTAATTTAATTTTACTCCAGAGGCTTTTGACAGTAGTCCTGTCTTCTTCGGCCGTTTAGCACCTATTTTGGTTAGTATAAATGCACATCGCCAGGGACGCCATGTTGAATGCCCACGCTGGCTCTTAGGTCAGATCGATAACTTCATAACTCATTGGTCTGCTTATCTTGACCTCAAACAGCGTCCTGTGAAGTGGTTGACACGCAGAACCAAACGAGTCTACAAAATGTTGTTGTTACCACTGACCGACAAGAGACAGCGAATGCACCGTTCCGACCCCCGTCAGTCATCGACCTTAGGTCGAGTGATTGAAGTTGCGGAATCTTTTATTTTATTTGCACTGGGACGGACTCTCTTTAATTAGATGAGGTACATTTCCCTTATCCTTTACACGTATTATCACTGTATGGCTTTACTTGATAATCCCATTATACAGAATCCACCTTTAGTCCTTAATGCATAATCATATGTCTCCTTTTACTCCGTAGGGATAAAGCCACACTTCTAAAGTTTTTATGGTAAAACCAGGCTTACAGAACCCACCTTTAGTCCTTAATGCATAATCCTATTATAGCTAGGGATAAAGCCACTTATCCTATTTTGCCTTAATGCATAATCATATGTCTCCTTTTACTCAGTAGGGATAAAGCCACACTTCTAGAGTTTTTACATCGTTAATACTCCGTCTGGCTAAAGCCTTACTCAGGAGGTCTTTTACATCATAAAAAGAAGGGGGTATATTTACTTTTCTTAATTTTGCTTTAATTTACTCTGTTCGCCGTTGAGTTTACTGTATGGCATTACTTGATAAAACCAGGCTTGCCGAACCCACCTTTCTCCTTACTCACAATGATATACTTTCTCCTCCTCCTCCGTCTGGGGAAAACCACACTCATAAAGTTCTCTTTTACATTATAAATTAGGCACATTACAGGCACATTATCATTATTATTATTATTATTATTATTATTACTGGTAAAGTTACAATGCAAAAATACATCTCCATGCTTACCCGTCTTTTTGGGAAAAATAGAAGCAAAACGTTGTTTCCAAAAGAAGATTGTTTTTATTTTTTAACAGTAGAAAATTACATTTAAAGGTTCAGTTTCATTTATAAAAGTACACAGGTTTTCAGCTTACAATATATCAGGTTTCAGTCATCTCCTCAAAATCTCTCAAAAAAGTCTGCCTCTTGAATCGGCAACCGTCTCTTTTATTTGATATTGTACCGTATTTCTGATTGGTCTAAACACAGTGATGTCAAATGGTCGTCATTTCTGTTTAGCAAACCAACATACAATACATAATTCGTTATGGACTCCTCCTTCTTTGTACTATCGTTACTGCTAGTTACCTAGTGATTTTTAAGTAACAGAAAGTCCCTTTTTCCTTCAAAACAGACAACGGCTTTGTCTGTGGTGACCACGTGACATCGTACCATGCACGAGGCCTCTCCATAGTATCTCTTAAAGAATCCCTCCAGACAAACAGTTTTTACACATTATTCTTTTAGTATTATTCTCTACTGACACTCAATTATAAGCATGCCATTTTGAAAACTTTTACTGTACACATCAAACATTTAATTTTTATATAGTTTCTTTTTTAAGATCTCCCTCTATAGATTCAGGACTCCCTGTTTTTCAACCAGCAACCCTTCCCGTCTGAAAGGGTTAACATTACAGCTTTCTCTCCTCTGCTGTTGCATCCTCAGGGCCACATTCCTCAGGTTAACTCCCCTTTCACAGACACCGGCCCCTTCTATGGAGACATTTAAAGGCTCAGTTCCATTTTTTATAAGTAGAGCCATCATAGCGCTATCTTTCCAGAGTTTAGTTTAAAGATTTATACTGGTCATATAGGAACGACCCAGGATGTCATTGTCCAAAAGTGTCACTTGTTCTGTGGCACTTCACAGTACTTGACTTCTATTTTATACTTACTATACTTTTATACTTATCTATTTTTATCTAGCACAATCTTTGGAGCAAAACAGAAAGAAGCATTTTATATAAAAGTATTCTGTACTTCTGTATGACAACTAATAAAGAAACTTGAAACTTGTCTGACATAATTATTAATTGGTCACAGCTCCTCTCCCATTTTTTTTATTTTTGCTTCAAAAACCACTTTTTACAACACCAATGTGTTTAAACCTCGACGTATATATTAACTGAGATATTCAACTAACTATATCGACTGAAAGAATCAAGATGGGACCAAAGAAAGATACACGCGCAGCAGCCAAACTAACTACAGAGGATCCGCCTGTGGATACGGGCTCCGTGGGGGAATTGGCTGGAGAGATCGAAAGAAAAACAGCTGAAATTGCCACTTCTTCCATCGTCCCCGCCACCTCATCCGATATAGAGTCTCTTGCTAAACTAATAAAGATCTTAACCGATAATGTTGACGCTAAGGTTGAGAAGGCTGATACTAAGGCCGACGCTATCAAAGAATCTATCGAATCCAAAATCGAGGATTTAAAAGTAGCGGTTGCAGTACAAACCGAACGCATTAATGTAGCTGAAGCCACCTTGGTTGAACATACACTGAGATTCATTAGGGGCGAAGGGACTTTAAATGACGGCATCGTGGAACTAACGGTGAAGATGGATGAGGCCAACGGGAAACTAACGGATACGATAGTTGACAACAACAAGAAGCTAACAGCTAAGATATTCGAAATGGAACGTCATTCCCGTAGATTTAATATCCGTATAGTAGGACTGGATGAATCAGTTGACTGCACAGGACTCGTTCGCGACAGTGTTAGCTCAAATTCTAGGACTAGATATCCTCTCTACACCACCAATAGTGGATCAGCGCTACAGAATTGGCATCCGAGACAACACCAACAATAAAGCGAGAGTGATTATTGCTAGCCTACGTCAAACTGGAATAAGAGATGCGATTATCCGGGGCGTCACGAAAGAAGAGGGGAAATCTGCACTACAACGAGAAACCAGTGTATTTCTATGAAGATTTTTGTCGTGAGGTTGTATCCCTACGAGCCAGTTACAAGTCAGTGATGTCTCGTCTTTTTGAGAAGAGGTTCCCACCTACGCTACCCGCTACCTGACAAGAACAAGTTACAGGTTGAAAAAACCCTCAGCTCAGAACTAGGCAAAATCTGCATATGGCTCGCTGATAACAAACTATCATTACACATGGGCAAAACAGAGTCCATTCTCTTCGGTTCAAATAACAAACTCAGCAAGACCGACGGCTTCTCAGTTACAGTGGGTGACAATATTGTCACAAGGAAAGAAGATATTACCTACCTGGGTTCCATCCTAGAGGCAAATCTTTCCTGTGACAAAATGGCATCCAATGTAATAAAAAAAGTCAACCAACGAACTCGTTTCTTGTACCGGATCTCCTCACTGGTAAACAAGAATACCCTGAAGACTCTAGCAGGAGCACTCATTCAAGGGTACTACGACTATGCTTGCACCTCAAAGGCGCTAAAAACAAAATTACAAACATCTCAAAACAAACTGGTCAGACTACTGCTTGACCTTACTCCTAGAACCCACCTCACCCCTGCACACTTTGACAACCTAGGATGGCTTAGAGTAGACGACAGAGTACAGCAACTTGCAATGGGCCTGGTCTACAAGATACACTACACGACCAAGGTACCCATGTACATGTCAAAATACTTCCCAAAGGTCAGTGAATACCACGATCACAACACCAGAGGGAGCTCTACAAATCATGTTAAACCCAGATTCGGCTCAAACAAGGGACTAAACACGTTTCGCAATTATGCCACATCAATGTGGAACGCCCTACCCAAAGCTGTAAAGGAATGTGAATCACTACCCACTTTCAAAAACACTCTAAAAAAACACCTAAGGGAGACTGCAACTCGAAACTGGCCCCTACAAATGTCCGAACACAACCCCCTCCAATGTACAGTAAATTACCAAGTATGGTCTTGTCAATAATCCAATGTACAGTTTCTGTTGTACAGTTGTACAGTGTCCCCCCCCCACCCCTCCTACCCAACCTCCCCCCCACTCCTACCCAACCCCCCCCCCCCCACCCACCCAACCACCTCCAATGTACAGTCCCCCCCCACCTATCCAATCCAATGTACAGTTTCTACGTCAAATGTATATACTATTTTTTCTGGACTCTTTTTGTATCACAAACAGTACTGTAATTGCAAATCTGGTATGTCATAAATGTATAGATGTAGCAGTACTGTCTATCTGTATGTCATGTATGTCATATATGTTACGATGAATTGAAAATGGGGGACCCTGATGTAAACAAGACGAAAGTCTTTCTCTGGTCTGCATCCCCTTAACAATTGTATGTATTGAGCTGTAGCCTACTGTACTGTACCCATTCTGCAATCTGTTAATAAAGTTTTCAATCAATCAATCAAACCCTGCAAATCTTTCCATCATGGATAAAAATGGAATAAGGCTAAAGCTCTCCTCGCCTGAAGAAGCCGAGGAGTACATGAGGGACCCACTAAGCGGAGGAGGCTAAGTCTTATTCTCTTTTTTATTTTTTGATTACTTAGTTATAACTTGGACACCAAAAGTGGCATCAAACAAGCTTTGATGACATTGATTTAGAGATAGGTTAATATGTGACGCTAAATACTATATTATTGTAAAGGTTCGCTGTTTGGGCCCGCTAGATTTATGGGTTTTATGCAAGTCATGCTATGTAGTTAACATTTTAGAATACTCTGGACTCTTTCAACGCTCTGTGTCATATCGGAACATTCTGGAATAATATCACCCTATGGCACGCAGAAAGACCTGGAACATAAACAACAATTTGTGACCATACACAAGAATCATATCTGGAAGAAGAACAACCTTTACAACGTAATACTGCCCACCCCTGTTTGGGGGATGAACTGCATACACGTATTAAAAACCTTCAACATATCTGTGCGTACGCACCATTGATAAATGAGGGCTTAACTGGTCTTCAACTAATAGATAAAGGTTAAATACAGATACATTTTTTTTTTTTTTTAAATAGAGAATACAGAAATACAGATCAGAAGACATTCTTCTTGGCACTGGTAGCCGGTGTGTTACGCTTGTTATCTTAGCGGCAGTGGCTTTGTCCATCTGGCTATCATTTTGGGGTTTGAGAAGGAACGGTATGTGTCGTTTGCCGTTCTTGGTTTTAACTGCAGGTTTCTTTTTACTGCTTTCCATCTTGATTTCTAGTTCGCTTGTAATGTTTCTTTTCTTTTTTTGGACAGTGCGCTAAACTTGACAGCGGTCTACATTTTGACACATTTAAAAACACAAAAATTATGTCATACAGTCTAGAGAGATTTTATTAGATAATGTAATTTTGGGAGCGATATCCGGACCAGTCAGGCTTAAAGGGGAACTATTTTACTATTTCTTTCACTATTTGGGCACTTTTACACAATTCCTGTGAGTCTATGGAACACCTCTGTAATATATATATTTTTTTTATTCATTGTTTTGTATTTTTAATCAAGTCCTCAAAAACAGCATTTTTCTACCTCAAGATCTCGAGCTGTTTTGAGCCTGGGCTGCAGGGCGCCACCTAAACCACTGCGGAGCGTCGTCGTCTATCTCAACATTAACATGCAGCAGTGACTATATGACATCACATATAGGCACATTTTCAAACGACTCAGTTCAGTGAGGGTGAATATTGTGAGAGGAGAATTGGAAGAATGCGCCAATATGAGAATTTTGAGACATAGATCATATTAATATAAGTTCACATAGCTAGGAAACAATGCTAAACACTCAAAAAGGCCATTTATAAGATAGTTCCCCTTTAAGAGGTTGAATTGAATGATCAAATTCAATGTTTCCTCCACTGTCTTTAACACTTGTGCCAGCCACGACATAAGTCGTTATCTCATGCCCCCTGTTGAGTGCCGACGACACTAATTGTCGTTTTTTTTTATTAGCGATCTGAATTCATATTTCATCAACCGAGTCTCCCGTTGGTACAGCAGCCCCTCTAGGAGCTCCGATGAGAAAATAACGCCCCCTATTGTCTATCCCTGTGTAACTGCAGGCCATTCGATTACACTGGTGGATCTGTGGGGGGGAGCCTACTGGCTCCACTATGCTGGCGAGGGATCTGATGAAGAGGGAAGTGATCGCGAGATGGAAAGTAGCCTGGAATATATATTTACAGCAGCCAATAATCAATCAATAAACGCAATCGATATTTGGAATGGCGATCAGGAATTGGAATAATCTTTTTGGAGAACATCTGATCTAAGGTAAGGAGTCTATGTTACCAGTTTTAGGATAATCAGAGAGCTGTTTTCGCTGAAATAACAGCGTGTCCCGTTTGTGTATTATGTGTGTGTGTGTGTGTGTGTGCTGTTGAGGAAATAATAGAATCGGTTTCTCAGCTCGCTTCTATAGCGTGCATAAGTACACATATACTATCGATAATCTAGCGTTTATTTGAAAACGATTCATAAATAGGCCGACAAATGACAACGTGTCTAGTGTATTCGAGAATATTCCAATAAATGCCGTTTATGAGGGAATCTTTCTATTTCTGACATTTTCGAGAAAGCGATAGATTTTCGAAATGCTATAAAAAGGATATGAACCGATTAAAAAACAATCCGTTTCGACAATGTTGACTGCAAAAAAGTCATTGATAAGCGACGGGACGATTAGACACATAGCCATAATTTTAAACATAGATTATGCGTTTTTAACACTATTGTTGTGAAGGATCAGATTAAACCGAATATATATATTTATTTATGGATATATATTTAATAGTATTTGTATATCGTTTGATATCCCTTGTATATTCCTTGTACATATACACTGAATATCCCTTTAGTCTACTAACAGCCCATAATAGTTTCATTCTCTCATTGGACAAGAACTTGGCGCCAGCAGCCAAGCCCCTTGGTTCAAGTTCAATCGTGCCGACGAACATGTCGTTACTAGCCCCGGTTCCGCGTAGGAATACGTCTGGCGGAATACGAATGGTACTATTTGTTCACAGCGCATATATATATGGCGCAAGTAAAGTAGAACTTCCTTTTTAGTCCCTTAGCCCTTAGTTCTTTACCCTCCAACCTAGTGGCAAGACGTTAAGCCTCACCCACGATACACGTGTGGTGCAGTATGGTCAACTTGGCCTCAGAATGGCATTGAGACATCGTGTGGATTAATAGTTGAATTGTCATAGTTTGGCACTATACCGTCGAGTGGGACGTATTTCTATTAAGTTAATAATAGTCTATTATGTATGGTGCATCGTTCGGTTAGAGTTATACAGTGAGTAGTACCCCCATCGTTTCCTCGCGTTATCTAGAGTCTTAACCAGGCTGGGCAGACCACGTGTGGTGCTTTCATCCGAGGAGTTCTGGGCTAGGACGAGTGGACCTGCACATTGGATTACCTTACCCGGACGACGGCGAGCCCTACACGGCTTGGATTATCTACTTGCTTTGGGTGCTTTGATTTATGCCATGGATAACAGCCAACACTGGTGAGTGTTGGAACTACCCCCCGAGAGGAGTCCAGGTGAGACGGCGCTCTACCCCGAGTGAGGTCGCCTCACGTCTCTTCGTTGTGGACCGGCAGCTACCGTCTACAAGAGGGCCCAACTGTATTCATCTGTGGACCAAGGTTCTGTGGGCACCGTGTTCAGCACTCTGAATTCTCCCAAGAAATCGTTGGCCAGATGGGATATCGCCGGCGGCTCTCCTAACCCCCCCCCCCTACTGACTTACAACCAGCAGGACCCCCCTTTAGTATATCCAGCTATAATCATTAAGTACCATCGCTATAGTTCCCTAAAGAACCAGGTTGTATACTTGCTTCCTGCGTAACCAGAGATTGGACATTCAATGTTGATTTGCCTACGAATACTCATTTGCCTTACAAGTGCATTCAAATCATAAATGTCATTAAGTGAACGTTGTATATACCCTTTGCTATATATTAAATATTCGACTTATACATTTGTGTGGACTTGGTTTCATGGTGGGAAAGTGTTCATCATATCTATATCATGTACTGTGTGGCCAGTAGTTAAAGTACATAAAGCGGTAGTGGTTTAATGATACCATACTTATCAATACAGTCAGGGAATTGTACCCCTCAGTTACAACTATCATTGAAGTGGGTGGCGACATTCAAGGGGGTAAAAAGGAAAACACGGCCGGCATTGAAAGTGTTAAGGTTCTCCTGTATGAATGTGCTGATGTTTCTTTAAGGTGCCAGATTGACTGAAACTCATCTCACACTGGTCACAGTAGTATGGCTTCTCTCCAGTATGAATGCGCCGGTGTTCCTTTAAGCCTCCAGAGGTACTGAAGCTCTTCTCACACTGGTCACAGTGGTAGGGCTTCTCTCCTGTATGAATGCGCTGGTGTGTCTTTAAGTTTCCAGAGTTACTGAAGCTCTTCTCACACTGGTCACAGTGGTAAGGCTTCTCTCCTGTATGCATGTGCTGGTGTGACTTTAAGTTTCGAGAGTTACTGAAGCTCTTCTCACACTGGTCACAGTGGTAGGGCTTCTCTCCTGTATGAATGCGCTGGTGAATCGTTAAGTCTCCAGATTGAATGAAGCTCTTCCCACACTGGTCACAGTGGTAGGGCTTCTCTCCTGTATGAATGCGCTTGTGAATCGTTAAGTGTCCAAATTGACTGAAGCTCTTCTCACACTGGTCACAGTGGTAGGGCTTCTCTCCTGTATGAATGCGCTTGTGAATCGTTAAGTGTCCAAATTGACTGAAGCGCGTTCCACACTGGTCACAGTGGTAGGGCTTCTCTCCTGTATGAATGCGCTGGTGAATCGTTAAGTGTCCAAATCGACTGAAGCGTGTTCCACACTGGTCACAGTGGTAGGGCTTCTCTCCTGTATGAATGAGCTGGTGAGTCTTTAAGTTTCCAAAACTACTGAAGCTCTTCTCACACTGGTCACAGTGGTAGGGCTTCTCTCCTGTATGAATGCGCTGGTGAATCGTTAAGTGTCCAAATCGACTGAAGCGTGTTCCACACTGGTCACAGTGGTAGGGCTTCTCTCCTGTATGAATGAGCTGATGTTTCTTTAAGGTGCCAGATTGACTGAAACTCATCTCACACTGGTCACAGTAGTAGGGCTTCTCTCCTGTATGAATGCGCTGGTGAGTCTTTAAGTGTCCAGATTGCCTGAAGCTCTTCTCACACTGGTCACAGTGGTAGGGCTTCTCTCCTGTATGAATGCGCTGGTGTTCCTTTAAGTCTCCAGATTGACTGAAGCGTGTTCCACACTGGTCACAGTGGTAGGGCTTCTCTCTTGTATGAATGCGCTGGTGACTCTTTAATTCTCCAGAGGTTTTGAAGCTCTTCTCACACTGGTCACAGTGGTAGGGCTTCTCTCCTGTATGAATGTGCTGGTGTTTTAGAAAAGCTGCCTTTTTGATGAAGTGCTTTCCACACTGGTCACAGCAGTGAGGCCTTGACTCATTCATATCTCTGCTTGTTGTTGGGGAGCAATGCAGCAATTGTACCTGGAGAAGAGAGAAGTACAACAATTAAAAATTCAGATTGTTTGTGTTTTGCATTCGTTCAGTTTGTATTTCTCAAGTTCTAAAAATGTTTTATGCTTATTGATGTGATTTAAAAGTGAATCTGCTCCAAGGGCGGTTATTTAAAACTGGCCAACATTAATAAAATACTGAGATAAAACCCAACATGCAGTTGCCTGAATGAAGATGGCGGCGTAGAGGAAGGACGTAGTGGTACGGGCTCCTACACAAAACTCTGACATATCGTTTAACGTAAGTATATGATAACTCTCGTGAATATTATTAACCACATCTCTAACAAAGAAATGCCACCCAAAAAATCTTAAGTGAAGGAAGATAAATGCAAGAAGATGACTGCATCGCCCAACGGTGGCGCTAGCATTAGCTTGAAACCACAAGGAGCTAACTCTCTGGCTAATACGTTAGCTAACACAGAGGCTAGCAGTGAAACCCCGCCGGCATGGTTTCTTGGGGAACGGGAAAAAGTATTAGACAGAATACAAACCATGATGGAACTCAAGTTGAACTCTCTAAATGTCTTGGTGGAAAGTCTTATCAGTGACAACCGGGCGCTAGGGCACCGTGTTAAGGAAATAGAATAAGTGCATGCTAGCTATAGTGCTAGCCTCAACTCCCTACACCAAGACATCAGCGAACATAATAAAAATACAGAGGAAGAAGTCAGCGGTCTGAAAGAAAAGCTTGACGATTGGGAAAACAGAGAGAGAAGACGGAACCTAAGACTGACAGTCATCCCGGAAGGTGTGGAGGGTAAAAACGCTATCGCTGTCCTACAAGTATGGCTCCCGAAAATACTAGACCTAGACACCGGGCAATCCATTGAGATCGAACGGGCTCACTGTACACTCCAACGCCGACCAGATGAAGGCAGCCTCCCCTGAGCCATAGTGATCCACCTACTCCGTTTTACTGATGGGTCCAGAATCCTTAAAACGTCCCGGGCCGGGCCGGTGCCAGTTAAGATAATGTATATGGTCCAAACACCAAGATGACCCTAACTTCTATGTGAACCTCAGCGGCCAAGGTCCTTAAAATAACTTATAGATCTTAATTGATTGGATTTTGTCAACAAAAATTATGACTAAATATGGTCGTCAGCAAAGCTTTCCCCCCCCCCCCCCCCCCGACGTCGAGACGTCACGTTAATGTATATCATGCAACACTAATGTGACTAAATAATTAATGCAATATTGTTGACTACAACTGAGGACACAAAAACCATGACGAATTCTCTCTTAATTTATGTTGACTAAAACAAGATGAGACAAAATAATTATAACTTTTAGAATAATTCACGTTATTATTTCAGCATTTCTCATTTCCGTTTCCAGCGATAGCTAAGCTCCGTACCGTTTATGGCCCACTAAAAGCCAAGCTACGCGAGGCTAAAAACTGTGTCCCAGGTCTCTCTTGACTACAGCTTATACCAATAACTAGGGGTGGGAATCACCAGTTTCATCACAATATGATACGATATCGATTCTTTGGACAACGATACGATATTTCCCGATATCAGAAAGTCTGCCACGATACGATACGATTCGATTCAGGTGTCTGCGATCGATATGAGACAATATCATAAGCCCATTTAACACAATAGGTAACATTTAGATTAACTCAAAAAAGGCAATGGAAATATCATTTGACATTTACATTTTTGAGCTCTTCCAGACATTTAAATGAAAAACAATCTATTGTTTTCAATACAAATAGACCTCCTGTTCACTGTAAAGTGCCATGTTTTGATATATTGAGCTTTAAACATTAAGTAAAAATGTTTGGAACTAACAACATGCAACATAAAACCTCTTCCTCTCCCAAACCGCTCCTACAATTGTTTTATGTTGCATGATGATCATGGATACATTTATTATGTATTGTATTTTGTATGTTTAAATTAGGGGTGGGACTCGATTAAAAATTGTAATCGAATTAATTCGAGACTTTATAGTTAACTAATCGAAATTAATCACATTTTAATCGCATATCAATATTTGATGCGAGAAGCAACATTTTTCAATTCAAATGAATTTTGGTATACGAGTGAATCAACATTATACATACGTTTAAGCAGCAAAATCCTGTATTAGCTACTACACAGACCAACAGATCACAGCAATTTTAGGAATAATATATAGCGCAAAGGACCTTTTGTAAACTCAAGCACTTTCGAGGTAAAAGTAAAACGCAGTACTTTCAAGTACATTCCAGAACAGTTGACCATTGGAAAAAAATAAATCTTGATTCATCTCAATTTCTCTTATTTAATTTTTTTTATGAACAAACCAGACTAAGAAAAAAAGTTATTTGCGATGTATTATACTTTATACTTATAGCACGTGCATGAGTCTGGTCTCCTTTGAAAGGTAATATTCTTACACAATAAAGAAAAATCATCATGCGATTAAATGCATAATACATTTATTACTTTTAATTCTTTCTGTAGTTAATTAATCTAAATTAATGCGATAAAGTGATAATGTTAAATATCAACATTATCTATCCATCCTCAGTAAATTTACTATCAATATACTCCTCTGACTTCATCTGGTCTTTCCAAACACACACAGAAGGGAGAATGCCCCTCCCCCCATTCCCCAGTGCCCACTAATGGACCTCTGCTGTTCTCTCTATGGCTCTGATCAGGGTTAGCTTATGCTAACGTAACGTTAATTTCGGTCTTTAACGTGACGTGAGCATAAAATAATTGTGTTAGATGCATTTGACCCGTTGTGCGAAAAAACAGCAGGGACTTATTTCGGACAGATAGCAATACTATAAAGTATAGATTTAGCTCTACAAACAGCCCCACAGACTATGCAAGTCTGTTTTGATATGCTGGCCGTCTAGAGTGATATTAGACGCATCCAAGTGGCCGGGAAAGTGTTAAACCACTACTTTTATTCTAATCGATCGTCTTGAAAACCATGTCGGTTTCTCAGACCATGTGCTGGGCTGGTTTAAAACATACATCAGAGGGAGGAAATTCTATGTTAAACTAGGAGATCACATGTCTGATATATACGACAACAACTATGGAGTTGCACAAGGGAGTTGCTTAGGTCCTTTACTCTTCTCCCTTTACATGTTACCGCTGGGTGATATCATCAGAGAACATAATGTAGATTTCCATAGCTATGCGGATGATACACAACTGTACATATCTGCTGAACCAAATGATACAGCGATTAGCTCCATTACAGACTGCTTACTGGCAATAAATAAATGGATGAGTAAGAACTTCCTGAAACTAAACGAGAACAAAACTGAAATTCTAATTATCGGCTCCAAAACTAAAAAAGAAACATTAATAAAGAACCTGGGGGGACTAACCCCTTGGATCAAATCTGAGGTCACTAGTCTTGGGGTTATCATAGATTCAGAACTGAACTTCAATTCTCATATTAGCAAAGTGACGAAAACATCGTTCTTCCATCTCAGAAATATAGCAAAAGTACGACCATTTATTAATCAGAACGATGCTGAGAAGCTAATTCATGCATTCATATCTAGCCGGTTAGACTACTGTAATGGACTTTTCACAGGTCTCCCTAAGAAAACCACAGAGAGGCTTCAGCTAATCCAAAACTCTGCAGCCCGACTGCTAACTAGAACCAAAAGGAGAGAGCACATTAGTCCAGTCCTAGCCGCTTTACACTGGCTTCCTGTAACATTTAGAATTGACTTTAAGGTCATTCTCCTTACATACAAAGCTCTAAATGGACAGGGACCTAGCTACATCGCCAACACTCTAATAAATTACACACCAGCAAGAACACTGCGATCATCAGCTGCTGGACTACTAGAGGCTCCCAGAAGCAGTCAAAAGAGGATCGGTAATGCAGCCTTTATCAACTATGCCCCAAAACTATGGAACAAACTACCCCAAAACATCAGGGAAGCCAACTCGCTAGACATCTTTAAAAGACAGCTTAAAACCTCTTTGCTCAGGCATTTCACTGATAGATATCTGCTACCACCTAGTGGCAAGAGGAAACATCAGGGATATCCTGACACAACTTGTATTTATTCTTACCCTGCCTACTCTTTTACACTTAGTTATTGCACTTTTTACTTCTTACTGATGACTATTTTTAAACTGAATCATTTTAAACTATTCTTATTATTTGCTAGATCCAAATGTGAAACACTGATTATTTGTTCATGAATTACAGGAGTATTACTGAATAGAGAGCCTATTAGGATGCTAGATCCTAATGTGAAACACTGATTTGCCATATCTTGCTATGCTCGCTCATGCCTGTATTTTTTATGCCCGTTCTATTTTATAATTTTTTGACTATTTTTAAACTGAATCATTTTAAACTATTTTTCATTCATACGATTCATAAATCAAGCGACAAATGGCACGATTTCTAAGGAAATACATTGAAGCGCCGTTTGCTCGAGTTTCTTGAGATTAGACAGAACGCTCTGGAAATACTCATATTCATCACGGTATAAAACGGAAATGTATGAAAAAATTATCTGTTTTGTGCATGTTGACTGAAAGCAACTCACTGACAATCGACGTGTTCATTAGATCCATAGCTATAATATTTCATATAGTTTTAGCACTCGCAAGTTTGGCAGTCTCCCCATTGACTTACAGCGATGGTGTTCTACGCAGAAGGTAAACAGCGACCCCTAGGCGCTGAATGAGTTAACAGACAGATAATACAATAAAGTGGTGGAGTAAAATGAAATGAAATATGAGCTACGTTAAGCACAATAGATTTTAGAATGTATATACATTCCGAAAACGTGAGATTCTTGTTTTCCTTGGATCCTCAACCGTAGTAGTGTGCACATACATTAAATAAATAATATACATTATATACATAAAATACATTATATACATACAAATACAATACAACAAATAGACTTAAAATAATCCTATAGAATATAACTTTAACAAGACATTTTGTGCGATGGTGGCTGTGTGGTTGTTCCTCCCCTTTAAGTCTGTGATGTTCTGTAGGCCTCTCCAGACACTAACCCTAACCCTTTAAGTCTGTGATGTTCTGTAGGCCTCTCCAGACACTCCTTGTGTCGTTGCTGTTCAGCTGCTCTTCTATCTTCTCCTTGTATTCCTTTTTTGCAGTTTTTATTTCTCTCCTGAGATTGTATTTGTTCTTTTTTATTTTGTCCATGACTTGAGATTCGAAGGTTTCGTCTCTTTCCTTGAGGGCCACTCGAACTGCAGTGTTTATCCAGGGCTTTTGGTTGGGATAAACCCGGATTGTCTTTTTAGGTAAAATGTCCTCCGTGCATTTTTGGATGAATCCACAGACTGCTTCTGTGTTCTCTGGCTTCTCAAACACACTCCAGTCTGTGCATGCAAAGCAGGCTGAAAGCGTGGCCTCTGATTCGTCGTCCCACCGAAGTACTTCCTTCTCGGTGGGCGGGGCCTGCTTCAGCTTCTGCTTGTAGGTGGGCAGCAGCAAACAGCTGTAGGCATGATCCAAGATGGCGGACCCGCAGGTTTGTTTATCACTGTGTTGATAAAATTTCGGCAGGACTTTCTTCAGGGAGGCGTGATTGAAATCGCCTGCTACGATGAGGGCCGCGTCCGGGTGCTTCATCTCGGTGTTGCTGATGGTCTCGTGCAGATCTTGAAGTGCCGATACCGCGTTGGCAGACGGAGGAATATACACCGCATACAGAATCACCGCTGTTAGCTCCCTCGGTAGCCAGAATGGTCGACACAGGGTGGATGTGTATTCCAAGTCTGGCGAGCATGACGAGTCGTGGGGATGCATATTCTCCGGTCCACACCAGCTGTTGTTGACCAGAAGACAAATACCCCCACCCTTGTATTTCCCCAAGAGATACTTTGTTCTTTCCCTCCGCTGAATGGAGTAGCCAGCCGGGGCGATGGCGTGGTCTGGAACCTCTTCTTTCAGCCAGGTCTCCGTGAGGCAGATGATGTAGGGGTGGACGGTATACGGTATGAATTTGCGCTACGGTATGGATTTTGACTATACCTTGTGACCGGTAGAGCAACTCTAAAGTAGCAATGACGTAACCACAGTGTGGAGGGAGGGGGCTGCTAGGAGTGGAGCTAACGTTAGCTTGTTCCTTAATATGCACTGTCTCTGTATTCTAAACCAATAAATACAAATACAAAAATCCATTATCATTCGTTCCTAACCAGGCACTACAATTCATATGCTAGCTTTTATTCTCTCCACCACTTCTAACCAGATTGCAATTTTGGCTTCACTGACACCCAAAATTCTTGCTGTAGATATTTCTAGATAGATCACATCGAGATATGTAAGAACCCATACCTTCCGACAAATTTTTTCCGGTTGAAACCATCGTGATGCTATCAGATTTGTAGCCGCTGTGAGACCAGATAAAACAAATCTCTTTAGCTGTATAGGGGCTGCATACTGAAAAACATCATTCAACAGCAATACAGAGGGGTGTACAGGTATGTTCAGAAATAACAATTTTGATAATTGCTGGGCCACTTCTTTCCAGAATATCTTAACTGGTGGGCAATCCCAATACATGTGCATAAATGTACCCTCATCCCCATTTTTACATAAGGAACATCTGGAGTCTTGTTTAAGTCCCATTCTGTTCAATCGTATAGGAGTCAGGTATGTCCTATGAATATAATTAAGATTAATTTGTTGATGGTCCGGGTTACGTGACGCAATTCGAACGTTTGCCCAGACTTCTTGCCAATCAAAATTTATTTCCAAGTCTGGTATATCCCTCCTCCAGACTGAGTCTAGGGGGAGGATTCCATACGAGGACGTTAGTAAGTGATGATAAAAATCAGATACGAAACCTCTCGATGTCTCTCTTTCATAGAAGAATGTGATATCTGTGGTGCTCAATTGGTATCCTTAATGGGACTCCATGAGCCTTCAAACAAACCAATAACTGTGCGTAAAAATAATATGTGGAACTGGTGAGATAAAAAAATGTATGTATGTCTTTATAGCTACAAAAACCCTGTTTGTTGAAAACATCTCCTAATGTGTGTGTGCCCTGCTTTTCCCATTTAGGGTATCTTATAAGTCGTTTTCCAATCAGGAGTGCATTGTTATTGAATAGGGGAGTATGACTATGCCATTTATGTTGGTTAGAATATTTTATGTGTTTCACGCCATATTCGGATCACATGTGTAACTGAGGGGTACAATTCCCTGACTGTATTGTTAGATATGGTATTTAATACCACTACCTCTTGTACTTTAACTTCTGGCCATCCAGTACATGATCTAAGTATGATGAACACTTTCCCACCTGATGAAACGAATCCACACAAATGTACAAATCGAAGGTTTAATATAGCAAAAGGTATATACAACGTTCACTTGTTTACACTTATGATTTGAAATATGCACTTGTATGGCAAATGAGTATTCGTAGGTAAATCAACATTGAATGTCCAATCTCTGGTTACGCAGGGAGTAAGTATACAACCTGGATATTTAGGAAACTATAGCGATGGTACTTAAATGATTATAGCTGGATACACTAAGGGGGGGGGGGTCCCGCTGGTTGTAAGACAGTAGGAGGGGGGGGTTAGAGAAGCCGCTGGCGGTATCCCATCTGGCCGACGGTTTCTTGGGAGAATTCAAAGTCTTGAACACGGTGCCCACAGAACCTCGGTCCGCAGACGAATACAGCTGGACCCTCTGGTGGACGGTAGCTGCCGGTCCACAACGGAGAGACGTGAGGCGACCTCACTGGTGTAGAGCGCCGTCTCACCTGGAGTCCTCTCCGGGGGGTAGTTCCAACACTCCGCAGTGTTGGCCTTTATCCATGGAATAATCAAAGCACCCAAAGCATAATCCAAGCCGTGGAAGGCTCGCCGTCGTCCGGGTAGAGTAATCCAATATACAGGTCCAGTCGCCCTGGCCCGGAGCTCCTCGGATGCAAGCACCACTAGGGGTCTGCCCAGCCTGGTTAAGCGTCCAGATAACGTCAGGAACGATGGGGGTACTGATAACTTTAGAACTCTAACCGAACGATGCACCATACATAAATAGACTATTATTAGCTTAATAGAATACGTCCAACTCGACGGTATAGTGCCAAACTATGACTATTCAACTATTAATCTACACGATATCTCAATGCCTATTCTGAGGCCAAGTAGGCCTTACTACACCACACGTGCGTCGTGGGGAGGCTTCGCGTCTGTCACTCTGTTGGAGGGTAAAGAACTGGACTAAAAGGAAGTTCTACTTTACTTGCGCCATATATATATGCGCTATGAACAAATAGTACCATTCGTATTTCGCCCGACATATTCCTGCGCGGAACCGGGGCTTGCCACGACATGTTGGGCGGCACGATTGAACTTGGACCTAGGGGTATGGCAACCTGGCGCCAGGTTCTCGTCCAATGGTAGAATGAAACTATTATGGGCTGTTTAGTAGACTAAAGGGATATTCAGTGCATATTGTACAAAGAATATACAGGGGATATCAAACGATATACAAATACAATTAAATATATATATATAAATAAATATATATATTCGGTTTAATCTGATCCTTCACAACAACATGAGTAATAAGGGGGCCAAATTTCAATTCGCATTGCTTAATTGATAATATGGTGTATATTATGTCCTGCAGTCTATGTGGTGCTACTATATTTACTTCTAAGTTTCTCCAGGATACAGATGCTTGGGAATCAAACCAGGTTGTCAGTGGTCTTAACACTTTGAGCGCCACGCCGGGTTTTCCTTTTTAGCGGCTGAATGCCACCATCGGCGCCAATGTTAACGTTAATATCGCCTAATCTATGTTTTAAATTATGGCTATGTGTCTAATCTGCCCATCGCATTATCAAAGACTATTTTCCAGTCAGTGCTGTCAAGGCAGATTGTTTTTTTATTGCGGCATTTCCGTTTCAGAGCATTTAGAAAAGCACCCGTTTTCAGATAAAAAACGGCCCATTCTGGAGCATTCTATGAAAATCGCCTTTTACTGGAATATTCCACAACGTTGATATTCGTCGGCCTTTTTATGAATCGTTTTCAAATAAACGCTAGATGATCAATATTATACGTGCACGCAAGCACATTCGAGCCGCGCATGGATAATCGCCCCGTTGATTTCCTCATGGACTTTTACAGTGAAACCGAAAGAAGACATTTCACAAAACAGCTTATAACTTCATCAAACTTACTCTGATTATCCTAACACTGATAACATAGAGTCCTTACCTGACATCAGATGGTATCCAACTGGTATATTCCAATTCCTGATCACCATTCGAAAAAATCGATACGTGTATGGATCCAACGCGATACAGTAGAACTCCATGATCAGCAGGGATCTGAGGTTCCAGAATGAACTGTGGTAACCCCGGCTGGATCAGTGGACTGGAAAATGTGGAGTACCGGATTTTTTTCCCCATTCATTTTCATTGAGTCCATTCCAAAATCACTTATGTCATCTGGGAGACGACAGGGGGCGCTTTTTTCCACAATGATCGCCGGCGCCGCTCGGCTATACTCGGGTAGGCTCGGGTGATGCAATATGATTTCAGATCGCTAAAAAAAAAAAAAAAAAAAAAATCCGGGAAATCTCGTGAGTGGCTTTCAACCACCTATAAAAAAACACGAGATATCTCGTGAGTGGCACGGAAAGAGTTAAAGAGTACGCTTTAAAATAGTGGTAAAAATCTGGAAATGCCATACCTCCGTCGGCTTTATTTCTCTGTGCGGTGGATCTTTTTATACGTGGAGGTTTGTTATTCCAAATAAATTTGTATGTGGTGGAGTGTAATTTTTTCCAGTAACCATCAGGAGGGGATAACGGTAACATTGAGCTAATGAAGTTGATTCTAGGTAAAACATCCATCTTAACTATTGATACCCGTGCCTGTACTGAATTTTTAAGTTTGGACCACCTGTCAAAGTCGTATTTGATCTTATCTTGGAATTTTATGTAATTATACTTCACCGTTTGGCTTATAGTAGGGAATACTTCAACTCCTAAACATCTGAAGTGTTTAACCATTGGTATTTTTTCTGGAAGGAGTATATTCTTTGCAGGGGCATTAAGTGGAAGGAAAGCAGACTTTGGCCAATTTATCCTAAATCCCGATAGATTGCCAAAGTCATCAATCAACTTGAGAAGATGAGGCATTGAGGTGTTAGGGTTTTGCATGAACAATATTACGTCATCCGCATATAAACTAATATGATGTTGTGTGCCCTTAATTGCGATCGGTTCTATAGATTGGGATTGTCTTATATATTGTGCTAAAGGCTCTAATGATAAAGCGAATAGTCCGGGACTAAGAGGGCAATCCTGTCTGGAGGAGCGCGATACCGGAAAGATTTCGGAGGTGATTATACCTGTTGTAATCATGGCCGATGGGTCTTTGTATAATACTTTAATCATATCAATGAATCCTTTTTCTAACCCCATCCTTTCTAATACTGCCCATAAATAAGACAATTCCAACCTATCAAAGGCTTTCATCGCATCCAGGGACAGCATCGCTATAGGTGTGGTGTCATCCTTGCTGGCATCTAGCACATGTAGTAACCGTCTTATATTATCCGTGATCAAGCGGCCTCTTATGAAGCCAGTCTGATCAGGATGAACTAAAGACGTCATATGCTTTTGAAGTCTGATGGCTAATACCTTGGAATACAGCTTGATATCGGTTCCGAGGAGGCTTAAGGGTCTATAACTACCGCAACCGGTGGGGTCTTTGTATTTTTTAAGGAGGACTGCTATGAGTGCAATATTGTCGATCTTATGGAAGTTCCCCTCCTTGATTGAATATAGAATCATATTAAGTAATAGGGGTCCAATTACATCCCAGCATGAGAGGTACATTTCTGGTGGGATACCGTCCCTTCCAGGAGCCCTACCACTTTGCATTTCAGATATGGCCTCCCTAAGTTCATCTAGTGTGATGGGTGTTTCTAACCGTTTTGCGTCATCCTCTTGATAGTTTAGGAAGGTTAATTTGATTAAGATATATGTCCATTTTGTTTTGATCGAAGGCCATTTCTGATTTGTACAAGTTGGAGTAGAACTCTTTGAATGTCTCGTTGATTTTTTTAGGGTCTGTAACAAGTCCTTGCTTTGCCTTAATAGTAGTTATATCTGCACATTTTGCGTTGGCTCTTAACTGCATAGCTAGTAGGTGACTTGGTTTAGAACCATGAAAGTAATGCTGTTGTCTTGTGCTAGGTATTTGAACTTCAGATTGTTGTTTAAAAATGGCATTAATCTCTTTTTTTAACACATTAATTTGAGATTCCAATCGGACCGAGTAGTTGTATTGTAAAGAGGAAAATAACGTAGAGTAAAGAGTTTCCAGCTCTGCCAGTTTTGAACAACGATTCTTGCGTATTTGAAGAAAAGTTCCTGGTAAAATCCTTGATAAATCCCTTTACCGACATCCATAATATTCTGGGGTCCTGTACCGATTTTGCATTCTCCAGTAGGAATACAACAAGAGCTTCTTTGAATTGTGTAATGAATTCCTTGTTTTTCAGCAATATCGAGTTAAATCGCCATCTTGGGGCTCGGGATGACAGTATACCAAATGATCCTTTTAGGAGTAAATAACAGTGATCTGATAGTGCATTGGGTACCATTTCCACGTCATAGTTATCAAATAGTCTAGGGGATGCAAACACATAATCTATTCTGGAAAATGTGTTATGTCTTGCAGATCGACAAGAGTACTTCCGGGTCGTCGGGTTGAGTGATCGCCATAGGTCATTTACACCTGTATTCTTAGACCAATCCTTTAGATGAATTTTTCTGGTCATTGGAAAAGGTGGGATAAGATTTATCCATCCCGGGATCCCAATGGCATTAAAATCCGCGCCAATTATAAATGAGTATTCAGGAAAGTTTAACATTGTTCTAGTAAGTGTAGCGTAGAAGTTAGCCTCGTACAGATTTGGGGCATATGCCGCTACCAACGCTATATTCCTGTTCCTGTATACAATTTTAGCTATGGTTATCCGACCATCTGTGTCAGACCATACTTCCTGCAATTCAATATTCAACTTCCGTTTCACGACTATAGCAACTCCACGGGATCTCGTTCCAAAGGAAGAGTGACTAATGTTATGATATATGTTGTCCACTAGTGTTGCTTTGTCTTCCACTAAAAGGTGCGTTTCGCTTAGAAGAGCCACATCAACCTGTTTGTTTTTCATCAGTGTGAGCACGCTTTTGCGTTTATGTTGATTATTTATTCCCCCAGTATTCCAGATCATTATATTCAAACTAGCCATAATCTATACATGTTGTTGTGTACTTGTTGGTAATGCGTCTGGTTGGTAATTTTGTGAATACATTTGTTGAAACAACTTTGTTGGCCGACGGCTTCAGGTAACTTAACGTTAGCTGCACTCTAACGTTACATAGCTTAATTAACGTACATAACATACCTGTGTAACATTAAGCAGCTTGTGTTCCGCTGGGAAAGCATCACTGCATACACTTTGTTTAATCCAAACGTCCATTCGGAAACGTTGTATTATGAAACCAGTATGAGACGCTGTGCTTATTTATTGTTTCAATTAGGAAAGTTGATGCTCACATGGCTATTTTGTTTAGAATTTCAGGGTGATGATCAGAGCCAATCAGAGGCAGATCGGGGCTGGTCTTTGCAGAATGCACGTGTTAGAGTCATTCAAAGGCAGAGATTTATTAAAAAAAAATTAAGAACGCACATGGCCACGGGGGGAAATACGCTACACACACACATACACACAGACAGACAGACCTGCTGGGAGCTGCACCAGTGCGACAAGGGAAAACATTCAGTCGCACTCCACTGATTTTTGGGGGCACAGTGCGACCAAAACAGTCGGCACTCTGGAGCCCTGAATTTATTCTATGTATTGTCTTTTATATGGACCCTGAGTGCGTGATAAAATGTAGATTGATTGACATCCATGAGGTATTTAGGAATTATAGAAATTAAGAACAATATTACTTTAAAGAATGTAAATGAAGTGGTAAAATTATTACCTCTGGCAAGTTCGTCTATGTCCAGCAGGGAAGCGTGTGGACGTCTGGACAATCCATTAGGGGTTTCTCTAGACGTTGACACAAAGATGTCCAAAACAAATTAATCATGGTGGACGCAGTGGATTATTTGACAAGTTAATTTACAGAAGGTTAAGAGAAAAATATACCTTCATGTCATGGTTCATAATGTAGCGACAATAGCCTAAATCTACCTAACTTCTTTTTGTTGTACTGTACTTGTGCTGTATAATGATAGCTAATCAAATCTAAACGAGGGAAACGTCCACTTCCTAACAAGTTGAAATAAAGGTTTGAAACGGGAAAAGGGAAATGTTAGCTTTTAGGCTAGAGTGTAAGGTAGCCTCCTAGCTCTCCAAACCATGCAACATAAAGTATGTACTGATCACAGACTGGTAGGATCGTTCTATGTATTTATCACAGACATGTAGGATAGTTCTATGTTTTGATCACAGACATGTAGGATAGTTCTATGTATTGATCACAAACATGTAGGATAGTTCTATGTATTGATCACAAACATGTAGGATAGTGCTATGTACTGATCACAGAAACAAGTGTTCATTTACGTATTGTGAAATGTTCATCGTCACTTACTTTATCAATTTTTATTGGAAGCTGGAATCAAAGTGCTTGAATCTTCCAAGAGATTGTAACGCAAGCTTCTCAACAAAGACCTGTGTCAAGCTAGCGACAAAAACAATATGACTTACAATATGAATCTTTCAAAAATAAAAGCTGCAACATATGAGTCTTTTCAGCTTTTTATACCATCACTTGTTAAAACATAGCCTACCTGGAATTATCCAGTTTGAGTGATGGTAAAGGAGTGTAGGTACAGGATATAGTCAGAATCAGGCCGGGGTCCTGTTTTTATATTAATCGTGGCTGGTGTAACTATATGACAGTGATCCTACAACACTGTTCTCCTGACCTGGAAACTTTTTTCATGAATTGTAAAACCCTTCTACTCCCCCCGCGAGTTTGCCTCATTCATTCTGGTCGGTGTTTACATTCCTGTCGAGCTGCTGCTGTGTTTAAATCCAAAATATTAATAAATCCTCTGCCATTGTTGTGTAACATGTCATTTCTTCTCTAGTCTTCTTTCTCTGCCTCACGTGAAGTTAAATCTACTCTAGAAGTGAAACTGAAAGCATAGACCGGTGGGGGTGGGGGCAGTAGGCAATTAATTTAGTCAGTGATGCCTGAACACAGAATGACACTGGTATCATTGACTACCGTGCCAAGCCTAGGTGGAACTAAGTATAACTTAATAAAAGATAATTATATTTAATAATAATAATCATTATAAATATATAATCATTATAAATATTTATTTCTGTTGTACCGAACTCGTACCGAACCATGACCCCAAAACCGACTAGTACACCGCTAGTACACAAGAGGCTGTAACGTCCTACACCAGCTTCTGTGAGGACAGCTGTGTACCAACTCAGACCCGGGTGAGTTATAACAATGACAAACCCTGGTTTACGACAAAGCTTAGGCCACATCCACACAGAAACCGATCTTTTTCGTTTTCATTTCAAAAAGGTAATGCTACCACAAATGTACAAAATAAACGTTTTTCCTGTTTTAGACTTCGCTCTTTTATTTTAAAACCCCTGGACCGGAAGTATTATTGTTGTTATCGCTAGCGGAACAACTTGTGTCGTCCGGTTCTGTGTTTTTGAGCTAACGCTAATACAAATGTTGAGATTGTTGGTGAACAAGCGACTAACTGCAGCTATGTCGTATCATGTTTCTTTTTTGTTGGCTGGGTTTGCACATGCGGATTAAGGAAGAGGTGGGCTATTGCGTCATCGGTTCAGGAAAGATGCGTACTGGCTTGTAAAGACGGAAACGCAAGGCTGGCGTCTTCAGATTTGTTCACTCTGGGACCAGTTTTCAGAAAATAGCGTATTCAGGCTCCCAGAACGTGGTTCCGTCTGCACGAAACGTGCATACGATCAAATACTTTGGCGGATACACCCAAACTCGTCTCCGTCTGGACATGGCTTTAGACAGCTCATGCTGGAAAAAGAGAAGGCCTTCAGAAGTGGAGACAGACAGTTTCAAGGCATCAAAGTACAGGTTTAGCAAGTCGCTGAGAGAAGCTAAACGACAGTACTCAGAGAAGCTCCAACACCAGCTCTCAGCCAATGACACTGCTTCTGTCTGGAGAGGGCTCAGGAACATCACTACTACAAGCCCAAATCCCCCCCTTCCATGAACGACCCTCGTCTACCCCCCTTTCCATGAACGACCCTCGTCTAGTATATTGTATTAGTATATTGCATAGTATATTGTATGGTAACTCAGTTAGCATACTGCATTGAACATTGTAGATATGTATATACTGAACACTGTGTCTACGTACGTGACTTCTATTTTTTACTTCTATTTCTACATGCTATGCTATTTTATTTCATACTTATCTTTTGTCTAGCACAATCTCTGGAGCGTAACAGAAAGAAGCATTTTGTATAAAAGTATTCTGTACTTCTGTATGACAACTATTAAAGAAACTTGAAACCTGAATGAGTTCTACTGCCGCTTTGAAAGACAGATGGTCAAAAACGCTGGCACCGGGAGTACAGATGGAAAAACAGTGTGGCAGTCATGCTAAATGCTAGCAGTTAGTTGACCATGGAGAGGGTAAAGTACTACAAATGTAAAACATATGGCATTTGTTTTTAATTAAACTGGGATTGTACAACTTCAAGGCTCCTTTCGAGCCGCTGCTGCAAGGAAGCAGCACAAGAGAGGAAAACAATGTACACATAATTGTACTTACAGATGTTGTGGTGTCCACAGTCTGATGTCTGTTTTCTCAGGAAGAATGTTTTGATCCAGATGTGAAGTCTTGGTCCAGTAGAGTTCTGCTACAGAGAATCTTTACACTGTAAACACACAAAGTGTTTGAGGAGTAATCCAGGAAGACGTTGGAAGCCTCACGCACCGGCGGTACCACGTGACTGATCAGGAAATAGAGTTAAAATAATAATGCCCCTACCCTGCTTGCTACAGTGGCTTCTTTTATTTTTAGATTATTATATTTTTAAATACCTGAGAAAAAAGGTGTTTATTTCTTTGTGATGATTATAATTGCTAAATAAACATTCTGGTTTATAACATGAATCAATTTGGTCTGGTTCAGTTTTTTTACAGGAATATTATTTATAAACTTTAATACGATAAATATCGAGTCATATCGAATATCGACATTATGCTAAAAAATATTGTGATATCAAATTTAGGCCATATGGCCCAGCACTAATTCTATGTATATGCAGTTTGTTGGGAACCGTTTTGAGTATGAGTAATGAGTATGAGTATCAGCTCTATATTTAATTTTTCAAAATGTTCAGTTGCTATCGCATGCACTCATCTGTGTTTCATTACACACATGGGTGCATGCTTACCAGCTGTTCGCCTGTTTTTAATGCAACATGCAAGACTAATATCACCGACATCTAAGAAGGGAGATCCCCCCTTGAATTGGCCCTTCTAAGGTTTCTCTCCTCCACATTGCCTGTGGTGCATGTTTTCCTATTGTTAGGTTTTAGTGAGTTTTTCCTTACCTTCGCGTGGGGTACGTCTGGGAGTGTTGCATGCATGCATGCATTCATTTATTATTTATTTTGAGTTTATGGACCTTATGGTATTCTTGTTTTTTCTTGACTTACTGTGTTCTTTTTTCTTCTTGACTTGTTTAAAGAAGACGTGTCTCTGTTAAGCACTTTGAGTTGCACTCCGTGTATGAAAGGTGCTATATAAATGAAGATTATTATTATTATTATTATTAATATCACGTTAACGTTCGTCATCTAATGGCAGCAGCTCCCCGTAACGTCGGTCTGGCTGAATACAGTGAACAGTGAACAACAAGTCAACAAGATGGCGCCGCAGTGTTCTGTCTCTCTGTGGCTCCGTCGAAATGTTGCTTGATTTTGTTCATTTTTACGGTATGAAGCACAATCTCAGGGGCCACACAGAACCAAGCATTTCACTATAATGTACTTGTACCTTATATGTGACAAATAAAATAAATTTAAAAAACTTGAAACTTCAGCTACGATAGAGCTAACTGTATCGGGATAAATGTAATATGTTATTGTGAAGATAATTATGTCGCTGCAGATGCTAGCAGTTAGTTGACCATGGAGATGGTAAAGTACTACACATGTAAAACATTTGGCATTTGTTCTGAATTAAACTGGGATTGTACAACTTCAAGGCTCCTTTCGAGTGCCGCTGCTACAAGGAAGCAGCACAAGAGAGGAAAACAATGTAAACATAATTGTACTTACAGATGTTGTGGTGTCCACACAGTCTGATGTCTGTTTTCTCAGGAAGAACGTTTTGATCCAGATGTGAAGTCCAGTAGAGTTCTGCTACAGAGAATCTTTACACTGTAAACACACAAAGCGTTTGTGGAGTAATCCAGGAAGACGTTGGAATAGGGCTGGGCGATATAACGATAATTATCGTTTTTTTTTTTTACATGCAACAGGGCAGTTTTAAAACCAGAGACAGTGGACAGACTTGTCTTTAATGGCTTTGCTTGTCCAAATGACAATACTGACCAAAATTGAGATATATTTTTCTCTTGTCCATTTATTTTGTTTGCTTTCTAATTTAAAATACAGTTTGAAACCGTCTGTACACAGTAGGCTATGTGTGCTAGCAGAGCTAGACTCCAGTCACGAGTCACGGTGCACATGTACAGTGGTTTGTCCACCAAAAAAACGCCAAAAGATAGAAAAGAAACTAGCAGAGCGAGAACTGTTCAACTCCCCTGGGCCCTCATTTATCAACAATGCTTAGAAAGTGTTCTATTTTCGTTCTTAAGCACAGAATTTAGAATGTCTCTACGCACAGAAAAATCGGGATTTATCAAACGTGCGTACACAGGTTCTACGCACACTCCTTGTTGATAAATGCCATTTGCTCAATGCTCCTCGCTCGTGCACGATTTTAAGTATTTGCATATAGCACCGCCCGTAATTAACCATATACGGTAATGAAACACCCCCATGAAATGTGGAAAAGTGGACTAAGTCGAGCGAACGCGTGTTATGGGAGAAATACGCGACAGGCTGACAGACGGTGATGTCGGATATGATATCTATTAACTTCCTAAATACCATTGCTGCCTGGGCAGCGCAAACACTAATAAAGACTGTTAACCACTGTTTAGCGTTGGTGTCATTAATAACCATGCTGGAATATGACTGCCTTTCTTCGTTTCGTTCGATTAATACCCAGGGATTAAAGTTCTCCATCAATTTGATTCCAAATCGCGACGGATTTCCCGTACATTTTCTGGTTTAATATGATTTGTAGAGCAGCGTTTCCGTTAGCCGGTAATTACCGGTATTTGACCGGCAAAATCTGTTGAAGTCCGACATATTTAATCTCTCCGGTCATAATGTCCGGTGAAAATAATTCCCTCTAAGCACAATTAGATTATTTGAATTGTATTAAAATAGACTAAAATTAAATAACCTATGCGATGAACGAAACAATCATTACATTTGTTTCATCGTTGCTTCACCAAGCAGCCGGTCTAATAATGACATCGCTGTTGTCAGCGCGAGCTGGCTGCAGTTAGATTTGTGAGAAGCATCCATCTGCAGGCCGGCAGGGTGCAGTACTCCAATTCAGCCATTGGCAATTCAGCTGTTGGGTGGGGGGCGCTGCTGAGCCCAGACCGGACCTAAAAACACTGCTGCTCTGTGTGTCTGCAGCTCCATGCTTCACGTAAATCTAACTGCAGCCAGCTCGCGCTGACAACAGCGATGTCATTATTAGACCGGCTGCTTGGTTTCTGCCAAATTTCTCAGTTCTTCGCTTGATATAATTAATACAAATGTCCAATATAACGGAATTCGTTAGCTCATAAAAATGTGATTATAACAGACTGCTATTTATTAATGTCGGGCAGACTGCCCACCGACACCTCAAGTCGGCAGCAGCACGAAGTTAGCCACGTTAGTAGCCAGCACCAGCCAGGTCCCGACGTTAGCTCTCAGAACGTTAGCCACGTTAGTTAGACTTAAAACAATTGTAGGACGTTTGGGAGAGGAAGGGGCTTTAGCTTGCGTGTTGTGAGTTCCAAAATGTTTTGGAAAAAAAATTTGGAACACGCAACCTAAAACCCCTTCCTCTCCCAAACCGTTCCTGCAATTGTTTTATGTTGCATGATGATCATGCATACATTTATTATGTATTGTATTTTTTATGTTTAAATATCAACATTATCTGTCCACCCTCAGTACATTTACTATCAATATAATATACTCGTCTGACTTCATCATATCTTTTCAAACGCACACACACAGATGGGAGAATCCCCCCCCCCTCCTTCCCAGTCCCCACTCTGCTGTTCTATCGCTCTGAACAGGGTTTTAGCTTGTTGTTAGCTTATGCTAACGTGCCGTTAATTCCGGTCTTAAACACGACGTTGTCATAAAGGAATGGCGAGGATTGCAAAGCATGTTATATGCATTTGACCCGTTGCGGAATAAAACAGCAGGGATTTGTTTTGGGTGGCAAAATAGGCACACTAGCCTTGCTATGTTGCAATGTGCGTATTCCAGACGCTACTGCTACTACTGAGACGAGTACTGCTGTGTGCTGTAGAGCGGATATGAGTCACGACACCACAGATTTTCAAAATAAGAGTATCGATATGAACCGAGCGTTGCTAGCTGCCGGAGCCATAGTTATTATTAGGGGTGGGAATCACCAGTTTCATCACGATACGATATCGATTCTTTGGACAACGATACGATATTTGCCGATATCACAAAGTCTGCCACGATACGATTCGATTCAGGTGCCTGCGATCGATATGAGACGATATTATGTGCCCATTTAACACAATCAGTCACATTTAGATCAACTAAAAAAAGGCTACTGAAATATCAATTGACGTTTTTATTTTTGAGCTCTTCCAGACATTTAAATGAAAAACAATCTATTGTTTTTAATACAAATAGACCTCCTGTTCACTGTAAAGTGCCACATTTTTATATATTGAGCTTTAAAGTTTAAGTAAAATGTTTTGAAACTCACAACACGCAAGCTAAAACCCCTTCCTCTCCGAAACCGTTCCTACAATTGTTTTATGTTGCATGATGATCATTAATACAATGTATTCATGTTTAAATATCAACATTATCTGTCCATCCTCAGTAAATAATATCAATATAATAATACTCCTGACTTAATTTGGTCTTTACACACACACACACACAGAGAGAATGCCCCGCCCCTCCTCCTTCCCCTCTCCTCTTCTCTCACGGTTAGCTTAGTTAGCTTAAGCAGCTAACCTAACGTTAATTTAGATCTGCCCACGCGACGTGGGCATAAAGGAATGGCGACGATGCAAACCATGTTAGATGCATTTGACCCGTTGCGGGGGGAAAACTGCACAGACTTCGGGTCGCAAAATAGATGCTCTGAAGCCCTGCTCTCGCTCTGCTGTACAGAGCTACACAGAGTTTCACAACACTGGGCGCGGGGCGGATATGACGTCGCCGGATTTTCAAAAATAAGAGTATCGCAATATGAATCGATCTCTTTACGTTGAATCGATCCTATTTGATTATTGATAATAGATTGATATATCATCCCACCTCTAGTTATTATAGCTGGAGCTGCGCTTAGGCTGAAATGAGACCCGCGACAGGATTTTCAAAATAAGAGTATCGATATGAAGGTCTATCAAGGTCATGAAGGAAAGATGAATGCCTATCGCACTAGTGCTACTGAAGTAAATCCATTCATCGCACAGACCGATGTTGCTGTAGCACGTGCGATATATATCTTGCACTGTACAGCCCTGCTTGGGGTGACTCTGGCCCTGCTCCATATCCAGAACCATTATCAGAGTGGCAACTGCACTTATACAGGTCTTTTAAAATATATATATATATCATGATTGAATGAGAGGCCATGGTAAACAGCACAGTGAATTAACAACATGCAGTCCCCTTATATATTGTTCTGGATAGAAGTGGGGCCAGGCTAATCTGCAGAGCTCAACTTTTGAACATGGGGGATAAGGATTGTCATCCTCTCACAGATGCTGTCCGGGTACCACTCTCACACAGCTCTCTACTCTGTCTGGGCCCTGGACACCCCTGCACTGTACTAGTTACTCATCACAAAATCAACATTCTGTTCTCTATTCCAGGCTAGATCATCTGACCTTGACTCATAGATGCTGTGCCCATGTTACAGGATTAATACACATCCCTTACACCCATATTGATTACAGAACCAAAACCAGGACAAATTACAGGGCTAATCCACTCAAATAAAATACAGTAATCATGTATCGTATGTTTAAAGTAAATTGCATTTGGTACAAACCTTTTGTGGTCTTTGTAAATTTTCAATTTAGCTACTGTTTATATTGTACAGTACATATCTCACAGTCCTGTATATTGTGTGTTGTATATATGTCCTATAGGTTACTTTTGTGTTTGATAATGTCTAGGTCTTTTTTTTTTATATACACTGTGGGAAGGGGGGGAACTCAATTTCTATTTTCTGTACGTCTTGCACAAATGGAAAACTGACAATAAAGTAGACTTTTACTTCCTTACATTAGCAAATTACAGCATTCTCTGTGGTAGGCTGTATAGTGAGGTGTAGTGGTTACGTCATTGTAGGGCTGGGCGATATAACGATAACGATGAATATCGCGATATATTTTAATAATCGATATCGGAAAAAAATATTGAAACCAGAACGAGAGACAGTGGACAGACTTGTCTTTCTTGCCTGCAACTTAAAGTAATGGCTTTGCTTGTCCAAATGACAATGCTGACCAAATTGAGATTTCTTTTTCTCTTGTCCATTTATTTTGTTTGCTTTCTAATTTAAAATACAGTTTGAAACCATCTGTACACAGTAGGCTATGTGTGCTAGCAGAGCTAGACTCCAGTCACGAGTCACGGTGCACATGTGCGGTGGTTTGTCCACCAAAAAAGCGCCAAAAGATAGAAAAGAAACTAGCAGAGCCAGAACTGTTCAACTCCCCTGGAGCCACAGCCAGCAGAGAAGCCGGTTTACTTTCGCTTTTAAACCAGCTGCAGCCTGAGAACTGGAGTGTGAGGGGCTGTAACACTAAAGATGGCGGCAACGACAAAGAATTGCTGCAAAATAAACATACATCTGTTGTTAAAAAAAAAGAAAATATATTTTTTTACTTATAACAATTTCGATAATTATCAATATAGAGTGATATGATAACATTATCATATCGTTATCGCGATATGATTTTTTGCCATATCACCCAGCCCTACGTACGTCATTGCTGTTTCCAGCCAGTCCACCTCGCTTGAAATTGCAATGTATGTGGGCTTGGAGTTCACCGTCTGAGCTTTTGGTAAGCTTTGTCTGACTTTTATGAAGTTCAGAGCATTTTTTGTCTCTGGTTTTCATAGCGGTCAGTATTTCAGTGTGCATCCATGGCTCAGCGTGATGGTTCTTAGGGGGGCCATGTTGTTAAGTATTGTTGTGAATGAATGAATGAATGAAAACTTTATTTAACAGATTGCAGAATGGGTACAATACAGTACGGCTCAATACATACAATTGTTAAGGGGATGCAGACCTGAGAAAGACGTTTGTCTTGTTTCCATCAGGGTCCCCCATTTTCAATTCATAGACATTTATGACATACACAACATACATGACATTTATGGCATAGGGACATATAGGTATTTAGTACTGATACATTTGTGACATAACGGTATTCAAATATACAGTACTGTACTACTGTTACCCCTAGATCCTGACAGAGTATATACATATGATGGGGAGGGGACTGTACATTAGGAGGGGGTGGGTGGGTGGGAGGGAAATATACATACGGCGGGGAGGGAATATATACATGCGGTGGTGAGGAGACTGTCTATTAGGAGGTGGTGGGGGTTTTGGGCATTTACGGTGGCCAGTTTCGAATTGCAGCCTCCCGTAGGTGCTCTTTAAGAGCGGTTTTGAATGTGGGCAGGGAGTCACATTCCTTTACAGCTTTGGGTAGGGCGTTCCACATTGTTGTGGCATAATTGCGAAACGTGTTTAGTCCCTTGTTTGAGCCGAATCTGGGTTTAACATGATTTGTTGAGCTTCCTCTGGTGTAGTGGTTGTGGTATTCACTGACCTTTGGGAAGTATTTTGACATGTACATGGGCACCCCGGTCGTATAGTGTATCTTGTAGACCAGGCCCATTGCAAGTTGCTGTACTCTGTCGTCTAAGCCATCCTAGGTTGGCAAAGTGGGCAGGGGTGAGGTGGGTTCTGGGGTTCAGGTCAAGTAGTAGTCTGACCAGTTTGTTTTGTGATGTTTGTAATTTTGTTTTAAGCGCCTTTGAGGTGCTTTGGTACCATGAGGTGCACGCATAGTCATAGTACCCTTGAATGAGTGCTCCTGCCAGAGTCTTCAGGGTATTCTTGTTTACCAGAGAGGAGATCCGGTACAAGAATCTAGTTCGTTGGTTGACTTTTTTTATTACATTGGATGCCATTTTGTCACAGGAAAGATTTGCCTCTAGGATGGAACCCAGGTAGGTAATTTCGTCTTTCCTTGTGACAATATTGTCACCCACTGTAACTGAGAATCCGTCGGTCTTGCTGAGTTTGTTATTTGAACCGAAGAGAATGGACTCTGTTTTGCCCATGTGTAATGATAGTTTGTTATCAGCGAGCCATATGCAGATTTTGCCTAGTTCCGTGCCGAGGGTTTTTTCAACCTGCAATTTGTTCTTGTCAGAGACCAGCAGGGCTGAGTCGTCCGCAAACAGGAACAAGTTGCAGTCACAGGCTGACGACATGTCATTTGCATAAATTAGGAAGAGTAGCGGTCCTAGTATGCTTCCTTGTGGAACACCACAGCTCACTGTGAGGGGGGGGGATAGAGTACCGTTTACCTCTACCATCTGTTCTCTCCCCTCCAGGTAGGATTGCATCCAGCTCACTGATAAGCTATCAAAACCAATTGCTTTTAGCTTGTCCATTAGAATGGAGTGATTGACAGTGTCGAAGGCCTTTTGTAGGTCCAGCATGACCATGCCGCAGTATTTGCCCGCGTCCACCTCTTGTTTGATGTGGTCGTTCAAATAGAGGAGGCATGTGTCAGTGGAGTGGGACGTTCTGAAGCCAGATTGGAATTCGTAGATTAGATTTTTTTCCGCCAAGTACTTTTCGACCTGTTCATAGACTATTTTCTCCATGACTTTCGAGATGGAGGTAAGAATAGAAACAGGGCGGTAGTTGCCTGGGTCTAATTTGCTGCCCTTTTTGTGTAGAGGGGTCACTCTCGCAATTTTGAAGTCCTTGGGGACGTGCCCCTGTTTTATAGAGAGGTTTATTATGTGTGTGCATTTGGTTTTGAATCCAAGCCATGTTTCTTCAACTAGTTTACCATTGAGCTCATCTGACCAGTCCATGCTTTCCAGTTCTTGGTTAAAGGCCTCTCTAGAGTAGGGCTGCACGATTTTGGGAAATAATCTAATTGCGATTATTCTGACAGATATTGCGATTGCGATGCGATTATAACATATTTAAAAAATGTTTTACAAGAAGCATGTTGCTGCTTTCTGTAGTCGGGTCCCAACTGCAAAATTACTGTATTACCCTGTATTATACACTTTTACTATCATGTAGACTATTCTGCTTTGTGTTTACATGTGATGTATTGTATACATGCACATTTATTATGTTCTTGTGTGATGTATCACACATTTTATTGCTGTGTGATGTATTGCAAATGTTATTGCTGTCATCTTGGCCAGGTCTACCTTGCAAAGGAGATCTTGTATCTCAATGGGACTTCCTGGTTAAATTTAATAAAAAAAAAAAAAAAAAAATTAATTGCAGGCTTGGCGATTTGATAATTGCATCATTCCAAATCGCGATTTCGATTAAAAAACGATTAATCGTGCAGCCCTACTCTAGAGTAGGTTTTGAGGTCCCTAGATGTGACTGTTTTGTGACAGCCTGCCTTTTGTTTTAGCTTTTTGCGGGTACAGAATAATAATATCATATGATGATCACTTAACCCGCATGCTATCACCCCTTTGTTGGAGATCATGGACTTGTCAGAGGTCAGAATGAGATCAATGGTAGTTTGTGTTGAATCACATACCCTTGTGGGCTGGGTGATTAGCTGAAACCGTGCAGATCAGAAAACCTACTGAAGGCCTTGAGGACGTCCATTGTTGTTAGCCGCGTTAGCTCGATGCCTCACTGTTTGAATAGCAATACAACCCGGTGAGGCATGTAATACACTTTGAATGGTCGGATAGAACTAACGTTAATATCACGTTAAAGTTAACCTCTAATGGCAGCAGCTCCCCGTAACGTCGGTCTGGCTGAACACAGTGAACAGTGAACAACAACAAGTCAACCAGATGGAGCCGCAGTGTTCTGTCTCTCTGGGGCTCCGTCCAAATGTTGCTCGATTTGGTTCATTTTTACTGTATGAAGCACAATCTCAGGGGCCACACAGAACCAAGCATTTCACTATAATGACGTACTTGTAACTTATATGTGACAAATACAATTAAATAAACGTGAAACTACAGCTACTTAGCCCCTTACTAACAGCTACTGTGCCGCTGCTGCAAGGAAGCAGCACAAGAGAGGAAAACAATGTGAACATAATGGTACTTACAGATGTTGTGGTGTTAGTGTCCACAGTGTGATGTGTGTTTTCTCAGGAAGAGCGTTTTGCTCCAGATGTGAAGTCTTGCTCCAGTAGAGTTCTGCTAACTGTCTGCACTTCCGCGTTACATTGAGCTCATGGAGGCAGCCACAGAGACCGCGCGCTGATTGGCGGAGATGGGACGTCACTCCACATTGGTTCTAGCCCCTCCCCCTTGACCAGGCTCGGTTGAGACGTGCAGAGAGAGAGAGAGAGAGAGAGAGAGAGAGAGAGAGAGAGAGAGAGAGAGAGAGAGAGAGAGAGAGAGAGAGAGAGAGAGAGAGAGAGAGAGAGAGAGAGAGAGAGAGAGAGAGAGAGAGAGAGAGAGAGAGAGAGAGAGAGGGGCAGAGAAAAGAAGAGAAAAGGCGGGCAGGAATTGATTGATTGATTGAAAACTTTATTAACAGATTGCAGAATGGGTACAGTACAGTACAGCTCAATACATACAATTGTTAAGGGGATGCAGACCAGAGAAAGACTTTCGTCTTGTTTACATCAGGGTCCCCCATTTTCAATTCATCGTAACATATATGACGTACATCACATACAGATAGACAGTACTGCTACATCTATACATTTATGACATACCAGATTTGCAAATACAGTACTGTTTGTGATACAAAAAGAGTCCAGAAAAAAGAGTATATACATTTGACGTAGAAACTGTACATTGGATTGGGTAGGTGGGGGGGGGACTGTACATTGGAGGTGGTTGGTGGGGGGGGGGGGGTTGGGTAGGAGTGGGGGGGCGGGGGGGTTGAGTAGGAGGGGTGGGTGGGGGACACTGTACAACTGTACAAACAAAACTGTACATTGGAATATTGACAAGACCATACTTGGTAATTTACTGTACATTGGAGGGGGTTGTGTTCGGACATTTACAGGGGCCAGTTTCGAGTTGCAGTCTCCCTTAGGTGTTTTTTGAGAGTGTTTTTGAAAGTGGGTAGTGATTCACATTCCTTTACAGCTTTGGGTAGGGCGTTCCACATTGATGTGGCATAATTGCGAAACGTGTTTAGTCCCTTGTTTGAGCCGAATCTGGGTTTAACATGATTTGTGGAGCTCCCTCTGGTATTGTGATCGTGGTATTCACTGACCTTTGGGAAGTATTTTGACATGTACATGGGTACCTTGGTCGTGTAGTGTATCTTGTAGACCAGGCCCATTGCAAGTTGCTGTACTCTGTCGTCTACTCTAAGCCATCCTAGGTTGTCAAAGTGGGCAGGGGTGAGGTGGGTTCTAGGAGTAAGGTCAAGCAGTAGTCTGACCAGTTTGTTTTGAGATGTTTGTAATTTTGTTTTTAGCGCCTTTGAGGTGCTTTGGTACCATAAGGTGCAAGCATAGTCGTAGTACCCTTGAATGAGTGCTCCTGCCAGAGTCTTCAGGGTATTCTTGTTTACCAGTGAGGAGATCCGGTACAAGAATCGAGTTCGTTGGTTGACTTTTTTTATTACATTGGATGCCATTTTGTCACAGGAAAGATTTGCCTCTAGGATGGAACCCAGGTAGGTAATATCTTCTTTCCTTGTGACAATATTGTCACCCACTGTAACTGAGAAGCCGTCGGTCTTGCTGAGTTTGTTATTTGAACCGAAGAGAATGGACTCTGTTTTGCCCATGTGTAATGATAGTTTGTTATCAGCGAGCCATATGCAGATTTTGCCTAGTTCTGAGCTGAGGGTTTTTTCAACCTGTAACTTGTTCTTGTCAGAGACCAGCAGGGCTGAGTCGTCCGCAAACAGGAACAAGTTGCAGTCACAAGCTGACGACATGTCATTTACATAAATTAGGAACAGTAGCGGACCTAGTATGCTTCCTTGTGGAACACCACAGCTTACTGTGAGGGGGGGGATAGGGAACCGTTTACCTCCACCATCTGCTCTCTCCCCTCCAGGTAGGATTGCATCCAGCTCACTGATAGACTATCAAAACCAATTGCTTTTAGCTTGTCAATCAGAATGGTGTGATTGACAGTGTCGAAGGCCTTTTGTAGGTCCAGCATGACCATGCCGCAGTATTTGCCCGCGTCCACCTCTTGTTTGATGTGGTCGTTTAAATAGAGAAGGCATGTGTCAGTGGAGTGGGATGTTCTGAAGCCAGATTGGAATTCGTAGATTAGATTTTTTTCCGCAAGGTATTTTTCGACCTGTTCGTATACAATTTTTTCCATGACTTTCGAGATGGAGGTAAGGATAGAAACAGGGCGGTAGTTGCCTGGGTCTAATTTACTGCCTTTTTTGTGCAGAGGGGTCACTCTCGCAATTTTGAAGTCCTTGGGGACGTGTCCCTGTTTTATGGAGAGGTTTATTATGTGTGTGATGACTGGGGTGATGGCGGCTGCTGAGTCTCTGAGGATGCAGACCAGAGAAAGACTTTCGTCTTGTTTACATCAGGGTCCCCCATTTTCAATTAATCTGTATGTCATAAATGTCCTGATGAATTGAAAATGGCCGGGGGACCCCGATGTAAACAAGACAAAAGTATTTTTCTGGTCTGCATCCTCTTAGCAGTTGTTTTGTATTGAGCCGTACTGTATTGTACCCATTCTGCAATATGTACGTTTTCAATCAATCAATCAATTTACTTTAGAATATTTTTTTAACGTTATTGCCATAAAACAACGCGGTTAGTTTCTCTACCTTTCTGTGACCGTCTAGCAAAAAACGACGTTTCAATCTGATGAAACATTTCTGATATTCTATAATCATATTTCAAATTGCATATGTCCGGATGGCAGAATTCAGTATACTGTATCTACAAAACCTTCTGTTTAATCATCTTCCCTTTATTCATTTACTTAGATTTTTTGTACACGTGATCTCAAGAAGGTGTTGAATGATTTTCCATGTCTGGTAAAATTTTAGCATGGTGATATTCACCGTCAAAGATGACAACATTAAAAAAAATATATATAGAATTCTTTGGTTCATTACAATTTACTCAAGCCTATACTAAGACACAATATTTCTGACACTGGGAACATATTCCCTGAGATCCATAGATGTCCCTATATAAGAGGTTAATGGTGTTACATCTTATCCTCAGTATTTTGAGACACTGTGTAACAAATACAAACATAGGTCAGTTATTGGGTTGTAATGCTAAAATGTGTTTCAAATCTAATGGAATTACATAACTATTTACAGCTTTTAGGTAACACAAGTGTTATTGCTCTAAGCGATAGTTATTTCAACATGTAAATGCAATAATAAACTGCAGAAGAAATCAGTCGACCAGTGTTTTCAGTTATTTGTAAAACATTTTTTATTTTCATTCTTCATTGCCGAGAACCAGTCCCATGGCCAAATGATGGTTGAATGGCGTTATCTAGAAGAAAGCACAAACATAATTTATGTTAGGCCAGTACAGCTCTTGTCCATTATTCTCTTCAAATAAGGGTCAATAATAGGACAAGTAATATTTCTGTTGCACACAAGAAATTGGCCGCTCATCACCACAGATCAAACTGAGGTTGAGAAAGGGTAGGGACATCTCCACATCTTAAAAGGTTATCATAAACCTGAAGTGGACCCAACACACAATTTGGCACGCATAACAACATGGCCTAAGCTTTGTGTATCCTCCAGTCAAATTCCTCCACCTCACTGAAACAATATGTGGTAACCTTGACTTCATAATTTCATAATTTCATAATCAAAATGTTAGATTAACCCTGAAAACTGAAAATATCTATGGTAAATAGTTCATCACATGGACTCTCAGAGTGATGGAACAAGCTGTAGCAGGCAGCAGGGTTGTGTGACATTCTGGGGAGCCTTCAGGCCAACCCCCCATGTTGAGACGACTAACTCAGCGGCAATTAGAAGAAAACAGTTGGAGACACCGGGGCAGGTCATAAAAGCCTCATGCTAAAACTGTTTGTGACACATACAAGGAGTCCTGAGGACAGTTGGGGAACTGTGAAATAAAACCACACACCCAAAAGGAGGGGGCCACAGTCCAACCCCCCCTCTGTCCAAAAAGGAGGGGGCCACAGTCCAACCCCCCCTCTGTCCAAAAAGGAGGGGGCCACCCCTGGCTGCTACACACAGGCACACACACGACCAGAAGACACCAAATGAGGACTGCCTGTTTTTAAGATACTTGTGATTGGTGGAACTAGGTTAAGAGTAGGGAAGTCAGATAAACTATAAGAAGGGAGGAGTGCAGTTAGTAGAGAGGCCAGCCAGACCCGCCACACACCAAACCCAGGGGGTCTTTCTGGTCTCCATCGCCCACCACCGACCATGGTCTACTTTGTCACTACGTGAGTAAAACTGTATATGGAATAATCACTGTTTGTGATAACTAGAGTAAGATGCCTATCTTAGACCCAGGTTTAATCATGTAGGTGACAGGGAGTACTATGGCACGGTGGTGTAGTGGTTAACACTGTCGCCTCACAGCAAGAAGGTCCAGGGTTCGAATCCCGCTTGGGGACCAGGTTTCCATGATGCCAGTTACCCAGGTGGGGTATCTCCCAGGCCTTTCTGTGTGGAGTTTGCATGTTCTCCCCGTGCTCGCAAGGGTTTCCCCCCCCGATAAGATAAACCCAATGGAAAAACATGCACAACAACAAGATCGCTAACGCTGTGGCGTCCTTGACGAAGACGGACAGGAGCACTTGGATTGGTCCCCTGGCGCGGCTCACGTGGCGCCTGTCTGCTCCCGGCTGCCCTTGGGGGGGAAGGACGACGGGATGGGTTAATCGCAGATACGCATTGTATGCATGGTTCGCATGTGTGCCAAATGGTGACCTCGGAGCAGGTCCTAAATTATATTATTATATTATATTATTTCATTAACATAACATGACTAATATTTATGTACAATACTGTCTTTGATGTAAAAAGCCAACGTGTGAGGGCTATTGTGATTTACCTCATCAATCCTTTTGTACAACTCATGTATTATGCTTGAAGTTTCCTGTATGTAACCAATGCATTATTCCACTCTCGGCCCACGCTGCAATTAAATGAATATTGGACCATAGCTTCTGGTTGTTTGGCTGTACAAAATTATTCTCTACTGGCTATTTTTGGGAGCCCAGCTGAGGACCATTGTTTTCTATCACACTGTGATCTTTCCCTTCCTCTAGTTAGCAACCTCACTGTGCTGTAATTAATAGATATTCAGATAGGAATATACGACAATTGGTGCCGTGTTTAAGACCCGTTCCGATTTGTTCACATAATGAGCATGCAGAAAAAGAGCCGGGGAGTTGGGATTTGCAGTACAGAGTGGTGGCTGTCTAGAGGATGAGGGAAACGTGGGGTGAATAGGAATGTTAGGAATGGTCGTGTATAGCCACAGTAGGACCCAGGGTGGATATGTGTATTATTTGCTTACAGGACTGGTGGTGATGTTAGATTTAGGATGTCCAAAATTAACGGCGGCGCGTTTGTTGTTCAGTGAAGGGGCAATCATGAGCTTTTTGATGGTTGTGTTGTTATTAGAAACAGGAGGCCGCTGTCGACCTGCTTGTTTTGAGTTTTATTACAGTGAATGCGAGCAGCGTGTTTGTGCAATGTCATTGTGAGCAGGAGGATGAAACTTGCGAAATTTTTGTTGATTATATAAGAGCGGCAGCCGACGGAGAGTTATTAGTCATATTGTAGGGACGAGTTAGGGCTGATGTTAGGAGGCGCTGAGGAAAATGGTTGACAAGATGTCGAGTTAGGAGGCTACGTGCAAGAGCAGGCCTAAGTGAGGGAAAGTATACGAATCTGTATGTCTGTCTGGTGAAAGCAAGGGTTTAGTTTAGGTAAAATATTTAAAGGAGATGGCGTCGGGTGGAAGTAAGTGGAATAGTCACAGATATGCGGGAAGGAGACTGTGAGTGGCTAAGTGGTTAAGGCGGGGTAGCCAGACATAAAGAAAAGAATGTAGTGTAGAGTTAGAGAAAAGGTGTGATGAGTGTGTGATAGTGGGAATTCTATACCCTGTTAGTGGGTCGAAAATTGGTATTATTAAGTATATGACTGGGCTTGCCGCTCGGAGGTACTGTGTATGACGCGGGTGATTAGGGAAATATGGGGTATTTAGGAAAAGGACACTAGAGGATGTTCAGTGATCAATTTTTAGATGGAAAGTCGGCTTACACAAGAATCCAAGGTTAATAGCGCTGCGCCATGTAATCGATGTCTCGTACGGGGGTCGGTTTGTTTGTATTTGTGTATTTATGTATTTGTGTAAAATGTATGTGATCAGTAGCAAGCTTGACGAAGGTTGTTATGTTGTGACGTGGATCGGATCAATACTAGTCTGAAGCGAATCATATTGGAGATTGGGGCTAACTAGTTTAGCTCTGGGGAGGAGATGCGGTATTCTAGAGATGTTAGAGCGACGATGTGAAAAGATTTAAGAAACGCTGTGAGAGCAATTGTTGTTAGGAAGCGAGTCGAGGCGTTCGTTGAGGTGATTGGGGTCATTTTAGTGGTTAAATATGATGCGGTAACAATTGTGTACGAGAGTATCGTGAATGAAAGAAGTCGCATGATGGTGACGTCATGGTGTTGAATGGGGAGTGTGTAACGTTCGCGGCGCGTGGGGCCAGGCGGAGAGAAGGGTAGGAGAAATGATTAATGTTGATCTGTGTAACGGCGTTGGTATATGAGAATGTTTTTAGATTCTTTTACAATGGTTTGTTCTTTTAAAGTGGGTATTTAGACGTGTGTAAATTGTTTAGGGTTGGATTGGTACTGAGCGGATTGAATGAATGTACGGATTTCGGGCGTGGCATGACTTGGGGCTTCCGGGAATGCATGGAACCTCGCATGGAGGCTGGCTAGGCTATTAGCTTGCATGCGGCTGTTTTGTGAGTTTGCGGGCGACATATGGGATGATTAGAGTATGAGAGATGGTGTTTGGGGAGTAGTAGTGGACGCGGTAGGATGTCGTGGCATGTTTAGAAATGTCGTGGCATTTTTAGGAATGTCGTGGCATGTTTAGGATGTCGTGGCAGATTTTGGTTGTCGTGGCAACGGTATGGTGGTAGTTGCATCGGTTGCTACTGCGCATGTGCGGATCACTGTTTTCGTTCATTTCGCTCAGGGGACGGTGGTAAGTGTTAATATTTTTGCTTTGTGTTGTAGATCTGGAAGTGGTTCTGTTTATGGTTGTTGATACTACGAGTATGTGTACACGGGGGTAGAGATGTAACATTGTTAGTGGTTGGTTTAAGGGAGGAAGTTGAGAATAGGTTGCAGACGTTGTCAGAGTGTAGATGATTTAATATACATGCCCGTAATTAAACTGGGATTCATAAAACCAGCTAAACTGGGTAGATTGTATTATTGTCTCTGATACACAGGTATATTTTTAACCAGGGGGGAATGAGTAGTGATTGATTAAAAATAGTACAGTTAAAAACATACAGTTGTTAAGGGGAGGCAGACAAGAGATGGAGTCCCCCGGTTTAAATACATCATAACTTTTATTGCATACATGATACACAGATAAACGGTAGTTTGGGAGTAATAATGGGCTCACGTGTATGGTATGAGGAAGTATAATTGAGAACTAACCACTATAATGTTTTTCTGAAATGAGTGATGCTTACATGTATGATGAGTTGATGAACGTTGCCGGTGATAGGTTAAAATTTCACAAAACTAACCTTATCAGTGACTATTGTTTAAGAAGGGAAATACTGTGTGCACTGCAAAAAACATGTGGGTACAGGGTGTCCTTCAGGGGCAGACCTGGGGTGAAAACGTTTGAGACCACTTCTGGGAATGTTGTTTTGTTGGAAATAAAATGCTTAGGTTGTAATTTTATTACTTAAATGATGTTGTGTTAAAAAAGTAATTGTTTTAATCTATGTGACATGTACAATTATGAGCTTAGAATAATGATGTTGTGTTTGACTGGAGTTTAAAATATAGCTTGATAAAATGAAAATGCTTGTATAGGATATACATTGATGTTAAGATGTCAGATTTAAGTTACACTGTTGGATTAATGTTGCTGCAAGTCTTTAGGTGTAGGCTTGTTGGTATATATGTATTTTGTTGCGTTGCTATGTTGAAATACTGTTAGAATGTTATATCTTTAAGGCCATTGATTTACATAGGCTGATGTTTATATTAGGATTGATTGCAAAATCCTTGGGTCACAGTGGGATAATAGTGACAGGGGGTTTGTTTAGATGCTGCGTTGATGAAAGATTGTGTTTTAGCAGTTATTATAAATGATTTTGTGTGTAATGACTAACTTCTGTTGAGTTGCAGGGGGGTCATGAGGTAAAGGAATTTAGGTTAGGTCATGGGAACTCATAAAGAGTGACCCAGGCTATCTTTACTAAGCAATAAACGGCCCAAGGGGGGTCAAGAAGGGGGTGAGATTAGACGCAACAGGAGAGAGGTCACAGAGGTGAAGATAGGAGTGTACAGTTGTACAGCTGCAAACAGGGGCGGTTATACGACAGGGAGACGGAGTGGAGCTAGGCAGTTAGAAGCAGGGTATGTAGAGGTCAGAGGTGAAGATGCAGAAGACAGTTGTAAAGTGAGATAACAGTTGGCAGTTATTTTTACGACGGGGGAGATGTATGAGACAGAAAGCAGCTAATTTAAGAAGAGAGGGTAGGAGGAGAGGTTGAATAGAAGCCAGATCAGATGAGGTTATTTACATTTGATTGGGGCGGACTATTTGATTGGATGAATAACCTGGAGTATCACGGTTCTAGCAGGCTGGGGTGACTTCAGGTTGAAAAAGGGGTTCTGCTAGACCTTTTGAGTGCAGAGGTTGAGTATAGATGGTATTAGCCTGATAATGAGTGTAGCCTGATGAGAGAGCAGAAGAGGGAGGAACAAACTAAACCATTGTCGGTCTGTGGTTGATTAATGAGTTGTATGAGAGAGAGTTTGGAAGTATTTGTTTAGGTTCAGATGATTGTGTGCCAGGTGGTATGCAAGTGTGGGAGCAGCGTGAAAGTATATGTTTATAATATTAAGGATGTGTGATAGAAAGGACAAGGGAGATGATCTGTGTGGCTGAGAATGATGGAGAGTGTTGGTTATTTTGTGTGGTTGAGAGATTATGTTGTATAAAAGGGATTTTGATGCAGGAGTGAATGTTTTTTTTCTTTGTGGGGATTTCGATGGAGTTGAACGGTGGCTGATTGAGATGCTGTTGGAGGAAGCATGGATGTCATTTTGATTTCAGTTCATATCATTTGAATGAAAGAGGTTGTTTTGTTTAAGGTAACAGCCACTGTGGGGTGCTCAGGAGGTGTGGATGATGTTGAATTATGATGTTTGATTGGTTTTTGATTTTATTTCTTTTCTATGAACTCTAATGTTCAGGATTGAATGTGTTGTGACACTGAGAAATTGGATGAAAGCGTTTACTTTAGGTCATATTATTTGGTTGAGTGTCAAGGTTTAAAGTTTTATTTTGGAAACAGTGGTGGGGTTTGGTACAGATACACTGCTTTCAGTTTAAGTTTAATTTTTGTATGTATGAGTGAGTGTGAATGTACATTTTTAAATTTATTTTCTAAATGTTTTGATCTGTGGTTGTGTGGACTGTAAGAGGGTTGAATAGGTCACGAGTCGCAGGGACAGGATGCTGTTCCGTTTGAGGGTGTGTGTGAGAATTGATGATAGAGGGTAGATGGATGGTTTTGGAAAACGTGGTTTTTATTTTCTTTCATGTTTTAAAAATTCATGGATTTTTTTTCATGTTTTTGGGTGTGCATGGTTGTTACATAGACTGGGGCCACAACAGACTGGAGGTGTTTGTTTATTGAAGTGTGTGGCTTTGTTTGATTTTTTTCTCTTTTTCTTCCCAAATGTTTTTTTTTATGATCTGGGGAGAGGACTGTTGAAGGCTGGGATGCATTGGAACAGATCGAGGCTGGGATGCATTGGATCAGATCGATGACAGTTAAGTAGTGCCACCACGATTTGCATATGGAATTAATGGCTTCCCTTATTAAGTATGTTGACATATTGTGTAAAAAGATTTGCTCTGTGCTTGTGTCTTCAACAGCTCAGAAAAAGGAGGGGAAAGGCAGGTCAACGGTAGGAGAGACATGAATACATTACAATAGAAGCGGTAACGTAGGATTTCATTTTTCCCTGTTACTCTGCAGTCCAATGGTGGTCAATTACAAATTGTGGTGAGAGAATTCTTGTACACGGAGACCCCCGCCTATACAAACCCCATGCGGGTGGGGCCAGGTTGTAAAAACTGAACAGATGTAGTTTGGAGGACATTCCATGCTAAAAGAATCATCTGACAACGGGTTGTCATGAGATAAATAGATGACTGGACCTGGAATGTGACCTGGCCGGGGGGGGGGTCGGAGCCAGTCTGAAGGCTGAGCGGAAAATGTGTGAACAAGGTTCTCTGGGGAGTTGTGGAGTTGTGGTTGGACTGTAGGGGACAGGGACAAGACTGAATAGGTACTGATGGGCTTTGTCTTGTGCACATTGATTTGGTAGGACGCGCAAGCAAAGGGCGGATAAATTACACAACGCAGGGTCAGATAAAGATGCATTCACATAAGTGAGGATATGGTCAGAGTGAGGAGAATGGGAGAAAGGAAATTTTCGTTGAAATTCTGCTTTCCTCTGCCAAAACTGAGCTGTGGAAACAAGAAGTGACAAGATTATGACCATTATATGTGTCATAAAAGGGGGGAGGATAGGTGGGAAGCAATTGATTGATTATGCAGATGTGATTGTACTATCTTAAGGAAAAAATTAGCAGAAAGAAGAGATTATTTCAGATAATGAATGTAAAATGAAAATATTGTGATAATAATGGATCTTGTCTCCCCCAGATCATGTAAACGGATACTGTAATTTAAAAAAATTGTGATTGATTATACTTTAAATGTGTAAGGTTTAGATTAAATTGTTTTAATTGTTTTTAGCATATTCAACGTGCCCAGAGGAACGAGGCCTGATGAAAGAATGGTAAACACTGTTTCATTTAAGGCAGAGTAGGTTAATTGGGGTTCTGGATGAATGGGTCATTTTGGATTCCCCGGGAGGGGGCCATAGTCAGGGGAAATGTGGGAAAGAAAAGAAGAAGACAAGAAGGCCAAAATTGATGAGATGTACCAAAGAAGAATGAAAAAAATTGAGAAGAAAAATTGAGAAAAATTCAAATTTTTATGATTTTTGTTATTATGTTAAATTGTATGGCTAGTATGTATAGAAATTAAGTCAAGATACTTGTAATATGACATTAGTAAAATGTCAAAGGGAGGAATTGTGGTAACCTTGACTTCATAATTTCATAATTTCATAATCAAAATGTTAGATTAACCCTGAAAACTGAAAATATCTATGGTAAATAGTTCATCACATGGACTCTCAGAGTGATGGAACAAGCTGTAGCAGGCAGCAGGGTTGTGTGACATTCTGGGGAGCCTTCAGGCCAACCCCCCATGTTGAGACGACTAACTCAGCGGCAATTAGAAGAAAACAGTTGGAGACACCGGGGCAGGTCATAAAAGCCTCATGCTAAAACTGTTTGTGACACATACAAGGAGTCCTGAGGACAGTTGGGGAACTGTGAAATAAAACCACACACCCAAAAGGAGGGGGCCACAGTCCAACCCCCCCTCTGTCCAAAAAGGAGGGGGCCACAGTCCAACCCCCCCTCTGTCCAAAAAGGAGGGGGCCACCCCTGGCTGCTACACACAGGCACACACACGACCAGAAGACACCAAATGAGGACTGCCTGTTTTTAAGATACTTGTGATTGGTGGAACTAGGTTAAGAGTAGGGAAGTCAGATAAACTATAAGAAGGGAGGAGTGCAGTTAGTAGAGAGGCCAGCCAGACCCGCCACACACCAAACCCAGGGGGTCTTTCTGGTCTCCATCGCCCACCACCGACCATGGTCTACTTTGTCACTATGTGAGTAAAACTGTATATGGAATAATCACTGTTTGTGATAACTAGAGTAAGATGCCTATCTTAGACCCAGGTTTAATCATGTAGGTGACAGGGAGTACTATGGTCTTATTTCATTAACATAACATGACTAATATTTATGTACAATACTGTCTTTGATGTAAAAAGCCAATGTGTGAGGGCTATTGTGATTTACCTCATCAATCCTTTTGTACAACTCATGTATTATGCTTGAAGTTTCCTGTATGTAACCAATGCATTATTCCACTCTCGGCCCACGCTGCAATTAAATGAATATTGGACCATAGCTTCTGGTTGTTTGGCTGTACAAAATTATTCTCTACTGGCTATTTTTGGGAGCCCAGCTGAGGACCATTGTTTTCTATCACACTGTGATCTTTCCCTTCCTCTAGTTAGCAACCTCACTGTGCTGTAATTAATAGATATTCAGATAGGAATATACGACAAATACAAAAGGACAATATAATAAATTTTATTTATATAGCACTTTTCATTACAAGTCATCTAAAATTGCTTCACAAAAGATACATGCATATAGGAGAAGCTACTTGGGCTTAAGCCCAGAATGTTTTCTGAAAAGCCCTGAATCTATTTAAAAAAAATAATAATAATAATAATAATTATAATCTTTTTTTTTTTTTTTTTTTTTTTTGACAATTAATCATTGTTACATGAAAATATGTTTGCACCAGATTTAGCAGAAGCTAATTTCCATCTGTAGTCTATCCAGCTGCTAACTGTATTTGAGTGAGTTAAGTCTTGGTGTTATGGTAGACTCAGACCTAAGCTTTAAATCACAATCAACAAGTTGACAAAAACATAATTCTTCCACCTCAGAAACATAGCTAAAGTACGGCCATTTATAAATCAAAAGGACGCTGAAAACCAGATCCATGCCTTTATCTCAAGCCGACTCGACTACTGTAATGCACTCCTTACCGGCCTCCCGGAAAAATACGATGATAACTATTTTATTGCAATGCACTATTGCATTATTTTATTCTATTTTACTAACTATTTTATTGCACTGCACTATTTTACTTTGTATCAGTGATAATCAAACCGTAAACAAAGACGCATATTAACACTTTCAGCGCCAGATGGCGCTGTTTACTGTTACTGTTGAAAAGCCAGCGCCTTTTAACATGGGTATACGTGGCTGTGTTTGCAGGCCTAAAGCTATATTATATATTATAGCTATGGATCTAATAATATAGTCGATTGTCATTGAGTTTCTTCCGGTCAAGATGCAAAAAACAGATAATTTTTCCATCCATACATTTCCGTTTTATACCGTCGTGAATATGAGTGTAGTTTCAGGGTGGTCTGGTGTAATTTCCAAAATGACAGACACCAAGCCACATCGTTTCAAATGGAGTGCAATAGCGGCCGCAAGGTATTAGGCGACGGTATTGGACTTTTGAGATCTCAGACCCATCCCCAGTGATAACACAGGCTGCCGGCATGTCTTTATGAATGGAAATATCGAGTAAAAAAAACAACGATGAAAACCCGACTATACTCTGGTTTTCGGGGGTCCTGGCGCTCAACGTTCGGCGAGTTAACCCTAGATCTTAGATCCTAATATGAAAAACGATGTGATTTAATGTTCTATGTCTTACCTTGACTTTGTCTATTTTACTGCTATCTATTTTATGCTTTATGTCTGCACTTTATGCATTGCTCTTGATCTGCCAATGTTGTGCTCATTTTATGCCTGTCTTTTTGTACTGCTGTGAAGCACTTTGAGCTGCAATTCTTGTATGAAAGGTGCTATACAAACAGTGTATTATTATTATTATTATTATTATTATTATTATTATTATTATTATTATTATTATTATTATTATTATTATTATTATTATTATTATTATTATTATTATTATTATTATTATTATTATTATTATTATTATTATTATTAATTATTATAGTTTGCTTCATTAATTAAAAGGTGTGAATTTAAGTGTTCTCTAGTGCCCTTTGTCCGCTTTAAGGTGGTGGTATAAGTTAGAGGTTGTGGTGTCTCCTACAATCCTAAATCCACCCCTGCCGGGGACCAATCCAAGTGCTCCTGTCCGTCTTTGTCAAGGACACCACAGCGTTAGCGATCTGTTGTGCATGTTTTTCCATTGGGTTTATCTTATCGGGGGGGAAACCCTTGCGAGCACGGGGAGAACTTACCTGCAATCGTAAACAGGACCAGAGAGGAATCTGTACATTGGTAAACAAGACGAAAGTCTTTTACTGTATTGTACCCATTCTGCAATCTGTTAAAGTTTTCAATCAATCAATCAATCAATTCCTGCCCACCTTCTCTCTTTTCTATTCACTATTTCATCTGTCGGATCATCACGGCCGTGACCCTCTGTCGCACTCTCTCCAACCGCACGTCTCAACCGAGCCTGGTCAAGGGGGAGGGGCTAGAACCAATGTGGAGTGACGTCCCCTCTCTGCAATCAGCGCACGGTCTCTGTGGCTGCCACAGGCTTGCCCCGTGTGAGGATCGCTCCGGCATTGCAGCTGGACTCTATTGGAGTAAGCTTCACGCACCGACGGTTCCACGTATCAGGAAATTATATGGGCCAACGAAACGACCACCACAACACTTCCGGTATTCTGAGCTCATGGAGGAGGTGCGGGGGGAGAAAAGGAATTAATGTTGACGAGAGCCTTGACAGTTTGTAGCTACGACTGTGGGGCTGCTGGAGACATTACATGATCATTATATGATATTCTGTACCCGCAAAAAGACAAAACAAAAGGCCGGCTGTCACAAAACAGTCACATCTAGGGACCTCAAAACCTACTCTAGAGAGGCCTTTAACCTAGAACTGGAGAGCATGGACTGGTCAGATGAGCTCAGTGGTACACTAGTTGAAGAAACATGGCTTGGATTCAAAACCAAATTCTCAACAATACTTAACAACATGGCCCCCCTAAGAACCACCAGGGTTAAACATTGCGCTGAGCCATGGATGCACACTGAAATACTAACCGCTATGAAAAAAGAGACAAAATGCTCGGAACTTCATAAAAGTCAGGCAAAGCTAGGCGGCTGAGTGACACAGTAGGCAAGGCAATCGCCACTAACGCAGGAGATGCTGGTATCGAGCCCAGCTCTCGGCGTTGCTACCGGCTTGGCCGGCCATCATACTAACACAATTGGCAGTGTTAGAGGGTGGGAAAGCCGGTGGGTGGAGATTGGACGTTGTGGACAGCGACTCTTACAGGTCGGTTTAGTGACGCCGGTACGGCGGAAACAGGAAGCGTGAGCCTCCCACGCGTTACTCCTCGCCACTGAGAGTTCGAGCTGCTGCGGTGAAAAGATGCGACAGGCTGCCTCCTTGCGTACCGTAGGGGACACGTTATGCAAGGCTTCTATCCTCACTACAGCCGACCAGTGGGAGGCATAGTCTAGCAACATTCAAGAAAGGGGAGGGAAGAATTGGAAATATGAAATTGGATTGGGAGAAAAATAGAAAAAATAAGGAGAAAAAGTGGACCAAAAAAAAATAAAAGTCAGGCAAAGCTTACCAAAAGCTCAAACAGTGAACTCCAAGCCCACGTGGTTGAACAAAAAATTCAAAGAAACAGACTAAGAAATTACGTAAACACCATGATCACCATGATTTGGACCGTTAGCCCTATTCCTTACTTACCAATCATGATGATGATCAATAGAATCCTTTCTCAGCACGATCCATAGAATAGAACAGAAGTACTTTATTGATCCAGAGGGAAATTCAGCTACAGATCGCTCACTGTAAACCTTTAGGTCGTCAGAATCACAAATCACAAATAAGAATAACAATACAGTCTGGGATATACATTCTAAATATGTATATACATTCTAAAATATACAGTAAATGTAGGCTCAATTTGCCTATCTAAGCCAGAATACGTCTTTAACGCGCTCACACCACATTGACTTGCATGGGCTGTCTTGTTACTCACTGTTTGATGTTGTTGATGGTTGCATCTGATGGGTTCGAACCGGTTGAGTTTTATGGAAGGAGTTGTGTAAAAGTTTCAAATAATAACGGGGAAAACAATGAAACAAAACAGGCTCCAGACTTGAACTAAAAAGGTTTCAAAACAAACAGGCGCAGCAAAAGGGTTTCAAATAAACTCATAATGATTCTAAACAAAGTCTTTCTTTCAGTCTTTCATTCATTCATCAATCTGCGCTGTGTGTGTGTGTAGCAAGCGAGCGGTTGAAAATCTGTTTCTCGTCTGGCGTGTGCGCTTACACACAGCTGGGCCATAATTAAGAGGACCATGGTGCCATTTTTCGAGGCGACCAGTGGCGGCGCTATTTAGTCAAAAACTATTAAATCAAATGAAATGGCTCCTACAGTAAATGTACAGTAATAAATGTAGAAAAGAAAATGTAAAGTGTCGATGTGAGAGTAAAAAGTCATGGGTCAAAAGTAAAAAGTCCAGGAAGATGACCAGAGTTTGTACTGTCATTCTGTGCTCAGTGAGGCAGGGAGGCACAGTGATGCGTTGTATAGTCTGACGGCTGTCGGAATGAAGGACTTCCTGTGCGCTCAGTGTTGCATCTTGGGAGTCTTAGTCTAACACTGGACGTGCTCCTTCTATCATCCATGCTGTTCCTCATAAAGTAGAGTTCAGTTGTCTTCAGTCAGACAGGAGTTTGACCCCATTGACTTTGCATTGGTTTGTAGCTCGTATGAGGAAACAGAATGGATTGTGCTGAGAGGACTCTATCAGCATCATCATGGTCAGTAAGAAACAGGTGAGAGGACTCTATCAGCATCATCATGGTCAGTAAGAAACAGGTGAGAGGACTCTATCAGCATCATCATGGTCAGTAAGAAACAGGTGAGAGGACTCTATCAGCATCATCATGGTCAGTAAGAAACAGGGCTACGGGTCCATAAATCTGAACTATCCCTTTAAATGGTAAATGGCTGCATTTTTATAACAGCTTTTATCCAAAGCGCTTTACAATTTGTTCCTCACATTTTCTCCTTTCACTCACACATCGACGGCGGAGGCAACTGTGCAAGGTGCCAACCTGCTCATCAGGAGCAATTAGGGGTTAAGTGTCTTGCTTAAGGACACTTCGACACGCTACCCTGGAGGAGCGGGAATCGAACCGGGAACCTCTGGATTACCAGACGACTGCTCTACCTCCCGAGCCACTGTCGCCCCCTTTAACTTCTCTGTGCTGTATTGTTGTCCTGCAGGCTCACAGGTTGCATCTCTGCGTCACTGAGCTTCTCACAGTGACCCTGGCCGAGTCCAGAGTCGTGACGTGGTCCTGTGTCTCCGCTCACCCCTGGGGCTCTCCCTGTCACGCCGCCATCCAGGACACAACCAGACAGGTCTGGGAGGAAGAGTTTGACATCTCCAAAAGGTCAACCGCACTCGACACCATCCAAACTCTCCTGCTGCGTCTGAGAGGCTTACCCAGAACACACCGCTGAGACAGGAGAGTTATTCCCTTTAGTCCCAAAACATTATTATAGACGGGCTGTTTTTGCTTTCTCCATAAAAGGTTTGAAACAATCTGTCCAGTGGTAAGTACATGTGGTTAGAAGTTCACTAGAACCATCGCTGCAGGTTCAGTAGACCACCAACCTGGTAATAACCTCATATAAACACTACAGTAGGACTAACCTGTTAATAACAACCTCATATAAACACTACAGTAGGACTAACCTGTTAATAACATTATATAAACATGAGAGTTATAGAGTAATAGGAAACTAGGAATATCAGTGTATATCAGAGGCAGAGTAGGACGGGTCATTCCATCATCATTCTAGGAACAGAGCCAGGGCGGGCACCGCTGACTCAGTGGGCGGGCCCGGACCCCCCATGCCCCCCCATGCCACCGGGACTCATCTGGCTGCACTTCAACAATATTGGAGTCTGCAAAGCTGAGTGCAGAACTTGCTAAATGAAAATATGCTGTGGTTCTGTGTTCAATTGTTCATTAATAATAAATAATAATAATAGATTGGATTTGTAATGCACTTTTTGTTCACTGGGTGCTACACTACATGGTTAAAACAGTTAAAAAAATAGAAATAAAATAGTTATTAGTAAAACAAATAAAATTAAATACAGAATAAAAATAAGATAAAAATAGAACATAGTTAATTAACCCCCCCCCCCCCCCCCCCCCCAACTAGAATCATTAGAGGTTCTCAAAGTGAGGTCCAGGTCCATGAGAGGGATCTGGGCAGTCCCCATAGAAAATTCAAAGTTAAAATCATCAGTTTCTTATTTATTTATTTAACCTTTATTTAGCCAGATAAAACATTGATCTGGTCCAAGAAGCCCCAACAGGAGTACAAATATACATATATACACATATATATACATATATATACATATACTGTACATACATACACACATATACACCAATAACAAAATAAAAACACAGTTAAGAATCATACACATAGGGAGCTCCCGTAGCTCACCGCATATCTCGGTGCTATTTCTGCGTCGGGGAAAACCCTGCTCGTCACGGATCTGGGGGACACGAGTTCGATTCCCGGACCCGCCGTCATTTCTCAGAATGTCTTCCCCTACTCTACATCCCATTTCAACCTGTTTCTGTCGGTCATGCTTGACCAGAAAAGCGATAAACGCTAAAAAATTAAGTAAAAAAAAAAAGAAAAAAATCATACACATAAGCAAATAAACAAACACAAACAAACAAACAAACATATGCACAGCCTATGTACAAAATAAATAAACAGTTCATCTCTAGTCTTTACAGTTTTCTTCAATTGCATAAACACTCAAATCAAAAGTATTACACAATTATCAAAACCTTACACTCAAGGAGCAAAATATAGGCCCAGATTTGCACCCCTACAATGTCAGCCTCACACTTTTTGCAAAACAATACACACAGTGATTTGCAAAACACTAAACACACTTGCATTACATTAGACACAGAATGTCAAATTACCACACATATGAGCCAATTGGTTAAACACAGCCATCAGATGCACAAACACACCATTGCTTAATTGTAGATACAAAAGTCAAGTTAGACCGCGCTCTCAGTATCTGACACTGGGTGCTGAAATCCCAAACATTTAAGAAGAATAAAGCCGAAGGCCGGACCAGCACTCTGAGATTAAAAAAAAAAAAATTAAATGCAGCCTATAGTACAGACATGTTTCGGAACAGGTGTTCCATCTTCAGTGTAATAGGCTAGCAGTGATAGCTTGTAAAAATGGGAGCTATATACCATGTGGGCAGGAAGTGACATCATAGAGGTGAGCTTGGGAATGCTAGTGAACTTTGACCTCCAGAGTAAGGACTTGTTAATGTAGTATGTTGAAAACAAATTTTTACCAGAAACTTAAATAAGCCAAAAGCAAACACAAAATTCTAAGAAGCAAAGAACCACTACAACAGAAGGAAAACTTTTCTCAATTCATAAAATAATAATAATATACTCATGAAAATAAAAGTAATAAAAAGTCACTTGTAGGAAGCAGGATAACAACATTTTTTCATTCATTCCCTTTGGTACAGAGCCATTAATCAAATGAATATAGTAACCTGTCTCCCCTCTGAGGGCATTGTAGACTAACAAGTCCTTTTTTTTTTTAAACTTATATTTTTATTTGCATTTTTGATTTACAAACATCTCAGACAATACAATTAAACAGACAGAAACAATAAAGAAAAAATTATAACATCCAAAAGAATAATGGTGCACCGATGTGAAAATGGTGGCCGATACCGATAACCGACATTAATATTGCTGTTCTGGCCGGCACCGACATCCACCGATGTCGACATCTCTGCACAGAAAACACTTTTTTATGATAATCAAACAAAGAGCTACTTTCCAAAACGCATACTTTTTTTTTTTACTTTTGTAACTTATTTTCAGAAATTACTGATATTTTGAAACAATTTAAGGCCAAAACATGTAAAAAGAAAAAATAATATTACATTTAAAAAAAAAAAAAAAAAAATTATATCGGCCCATATCGGCCCTATCTTGATATTTCAACGGTCAATTCTATCTTTACCTTGTTTATTTACATTTCAATTTATTTTATAGTTCCCTTGTTCCCTTTTCATTCTTTTTTTTTTTAAACAATATGTTTATAGGTATTTTCTTTTTTTTTTTTCAATTTAACAGCATCAGTTCAACCACCATACCAAAGGAAATGCTGCCAACTGCCCCCCCCCCCCCCCTCCCCGAGTTACAGAAAAATAGATGCATACTAACCCCCCCCTGAAAAAAAAAATAAATCGGCCAGACCCCCCCTCCCTCCCCCCAGACTAGGACCTCGACAAATTCAGTTTTTTCTTTTTTTTTTACACATTTTGAGAGTTTTGTAAACCCAGTTACACCCGTCTAACAGGTGCCCATACTCTACACCAAACAAATAAATGTCTACCATTACATCTTTTCTCTTCAAAGAGCAACTAATAACATTTACAGTATCATTCATTGCAATATATACCCTTCAGAAAGACAAAAGGGAGCTTCAATAATAGCCTATATCATCAACCTACTATGTAATCTGTTCTAAGTATTGCCTAAACCCAGCCCAGCATTTATCAAAGAGACGTGGTTTTTTCTTAAGATTGAACATTATTTTCTCTGATGCCATGTACGAAGAGATTTCACTAAGCCACATAGACATGGGGGGGGATTCAGCACTTTTCCACAGCATGGCAATACACTTGTTCCCTGCAATCATGGCCAATTTAATGATCCGCACCTTGCCTCTCTTATCTGGAGAAATGTCAGACATGTCTCCTAATAATGCTAATTTAGGTGTACATGGGATCTCAAGGCCTGTGACCTCTTCGAGAGTCTCCCAAATTGAGCCCCAGTAAGGTCTCAGTTTGTTACATTCCCAGAACATGTGGAGCAGGCTACCTGTTTCCGTTGAGCACCTAGGGCAAAGGTCAGAGATAGCCTCATTCATCCTGTGAAGTCTTTCCGGCGTAAAATAGGTTCTATGGAGAATGTTAAATTGCATAAGTTTATGTCGAGTGTTATATGAAAAAGATAGTGCTGACTCACATAGTGATTCCCATTCATCTTCATCAAAGGTACAGTCCAGGTCCCGCTCCCATTTGTTCTTGGCATTTAGGGGTATAATTTCTGTACTGGTCAGGATTCTATCATATGTTAATGATAGGATGCCTCTAGTGTGAATAACTCCTTTTAGAATATCATCTATGAGGAGGGGTTTTAGAAGAGTGGCGTCTCCTCCCTGACCTGTACCTATGAAGTGTCTGACCTGTAGGTATTTAAAGAAATTAGTAGTTGGAAGGTGGAAGGCGGCACGTAACTGTTCAAAGGACATAAGTATGTTATTATCAAATAGGTCCCCAAAAGTTTTAATTCCCTGAGTGTACCACTTCTTGGTGATGCCATCTCTAAGTGATTCTGGCAAAGCTGGATTGTTGTGGAAGGGAGTCTTCCTGTGAAATGCAATAAAGCTACCAAGATGTGTCTGAATCTCAAACCATGTTCTTGCTGTGTGTTTAATAAATGGGTTATCTGAACAATTCTTCAGGGTGTGGTACTTCCTGATAAAAGGAACTCCGGCCAGCGGTACGTCCATCATATGGCATTGTTCTATTTGTCTCCAGGCAGGGGAATTAGTCGACTCATTCTGCCAAATCCACAGAGCCCTTGTCTGTGCAGCCCAGTAATAGCGTTGGAAGTCCGGGAGTTTCAGTCCACCACACTGGGGGGAATTATATAGGGTTTTAATTTTAATTCTAGGGACCTTCCTTCTCCATATGAATGCAGATATTATCCTTTGTAATTTCTTGAAGAAGTTCTTATGTATAGATATAGGGAGCGCAAAAAGTGTCGGGGAAAGAGGGCAACCCTGCCTAGTACCGCGCCTTAGAGGGAAAGAAGGTGAAATCTCTGAGTTGGTCTGTATCCTGGCTGTAGGGTTAAGGTACAGCATATGGATCATTCTTAGCATATTTGGGCCAAAGTTCACTAACAAGTCCTTTAAACAATAAGATTGTATTAGGAGAAAATAGAGAGATACGGTACACTCTTAAGCAAGGACATAGTGGTGATAATCACTCAAATAAACACTTGAAATGTCAGTAGATGTGTATATCTCCGGGACCGATGATCCTTTCTTGCTTACTCCTCCATGGTGGCCGTCTGGAAACATCATCTACGGAGGGAGCACAGCGGATACATCTCCTTCTTAGGTCGGTCTCTGGGCTGCCTGGTAGGCCTGCAGAAGTGCAGGAGGCACCAAGTGTGTAGATAGTCCCGTTCGTCTCCTCGTCTCCCGCATCTCTTATGCCGCTCGATGTCATGCCTTGGCAAAAAGCAGGCCCCTCAGGCTGCCATTAAAAACAATTTTTTTAAATCTGAGAGTGCTGGTCCGGCCTTCGGCTTTATTCTTCTTAATTGTAGATACACCAATCAGGTTTAAGCACTATAAAAATGCAGCAGGTGAGTTCACCTGTCTTCAACCAAAATGGAAGGAGAGTGAAGTACTGTACACAGAGAACGTGAAAATATACAATACATCCACCAAACACTACACAAGACAACACAAGATAAAGATAATAAAGATAAAGATACACAAGACAACCAATGATGCAGACTGATGAAAATATACATTTTCTCCCATTTTCCCAAATCAGTCAACATGGAGAATCACAACAAAAAATTATCCTGCCAGATCCAGCTAGGCAAAGAGATAATGTCTAGTATTTTCTGTTTACATTTTTTCAATTTTTTTTGTTTTACTGTAATTTTAACCTGTACTGGATACAGTATTTTATGTTTGTCTGATATTTGCTGAGCTTACAGTGTTATGCTAATAGTAGCATGAAAACTGGGACATGTATTGTTGTGATTCTCCATGTTGAAATGTTGACTGATTTGGTTATATGGAGAGAACATTTATATTTTCATCAGTCTGCATCATTGATTTGGGTATATGGAGAGAAAATGTAATTTTTTTCATCAGTCTGCATCATTGATTTGGGTATATGTAGATAAATAAATTATATTTTCATCACAGCATTGGTCTTGTGTAGTGTTTGGTGAATTTATTGTATATTTGCACATTCTCTGCGTACTTCACTTACAGTACTCTAATCACTGAGAAGTAGAATTGATAAATGTGTTTTAGGTTAAGCACAGCAGTGTGTGTAACTGGTTCAAACAGAATTAAGTCATATGAAACGTGTGTTTCATATGGTAACAAAATGTAGTTTTTATAAATTAGTGTATGGTTTTGAAAAGTGTTTAATTTAGCAAAGGATCTGATGTGTTCTGATAATTGTGTGTGTGGTTGTGCTAATTGTGTGTTTTGAAACACCGGGCCCCGTTTTCAAAATCATGCTTAGGCAATCGAAAAAAAAACTGTATTGTGTGTTTCATTAAGATAAGATAAGATAAGATAAGATATTCCTTTATTGATCCCCTTGGGCAAATTCAGGCATCATAGCAGCATGGGGGGGAGGGGGGGAGGGGTACAGGTAGTAAAACAACACAGTATACAGGTAGTAAAAAACAACACAGGCAGTGTAAACAATTTGATCAATATGGTCAATATAATTTACTATCTGACTAGCTGAGGAATATTCACATTATTCACAGTGTCACATAAGGTGCAGTATGCATGAGGTAGTGTTATAATTTACTATCTACTGAGTATACATTATTCACAGTATCACGGTATCCACTGAAATATACATTATTCACAGTATCACAGTATCCACATAGGGTGCAGTAAGCCTAAGGTAGTGTAGGTTGTCCTCCTTGGGTTCCTATAAGTCCCAGGTCAATGTCTGGTAGCAGTCGCTGTCGCTGCCCCCTGTTGTGGAGCCTGATGGCCGCTGGTATGAAGGACTGTCCGAGGCGGTTAGTTGAGTGTCGGGGGGGAATGAGTCTGTGGCTGAACGAGCTTCTCATCTTGACTAGCTCGTCGTAGAGGGGGTGGTAGGGGTTCTCCATGATGGCATCCAGCTTCCTTATCATCCCCCTCTCTACCATCACCTCAAGTCTAGGTAGCTCGACTCCCACCACGGAGCTAGCCTTCCTCTCCAGCTTGTTGAGCTTGTTGGTGTCCCTTGAGTTGATGTAGCCTCCCCAGCATGCCACAGCATAGAAGAGGATGCTGGCCACAACAGACTGGTAAAAAGACTGCAGCAGTTTGTTGCACACATTGAAGGACCTGAGTCTCCTCAGGAAGAACAGCCTGCTCTGTCCCTTCCTGTAGAGGGCCTCTGTGTTGTCCGACCAGTCCAGTTTATTGTTCAGGTGTACCCCAAGGAACTTGTATGAGTCCACCATCTCCACATCCACCCCTCGGATGGAGATGGGAATCGGGGGGGGCCTCTTCTTGCCCCTCCGGAAGTCCACCACCAGCTCCTTGGTCTTACTGGTGTTGAGTTGGAGGTGGTTGCTGTCGCTCCACCCCACGAAGCTCCCCACGAATTATATACATATGTTTCAGTCTTCTCATAAAAAAAAGATTCGATTTTTGGGTCTTTTCCTGCCTTTGGTCCGCTTTGCATTCACATCTCAAATGAACCGCAGCAGGGTTCACTTGCAAGAGTGAATGAGCTTTCACACCACCCCAAACCAACCTGACTATCCGAGGAAATGAACCAGGGTTCGATTAAAGCTTATTATAGGACACTGGACATGGGTATGGATGGCTCCAGGTGCTGCTGCGTTAAAGTGCACATCTTCAATATCTGTACTACAAGCATTAGCATCCTGGAGAAAAATAGAAGAAAACATAGTAGCCCCACAAAGACTGAAGGGCATAGCATACACTAAACTACCAATCAAGCACTGTGAACGAAAATTTGGCCCCATAATTACTCATGCGATCCGGATATGGCGTGAATCACAAAAAAAAAATCCTAACCCACAAAAATGGCACAATCATACTCCCTTATTCAATAACAATGCACTCTTAATTGGAAAACGACCTATAAGATTCCCTATATGGGAAGAGCAAGGCATACACTCATTAGGGGATGTTTTTAACAAACAGGGTTTTTGTAGTGATAAAGAAATACGCAAAATATTTAATCTCACCAAGTCCACATGGCTTTTTCACAAACAGTTAGAGCTATGTTTGAAGTCTCACGGTGTTCCATTAGACAGACCAATTGAACACCACAGATACCACAAATTCTTCTACGCAAGAGAGACATCGAGAGGTTTTGTTTCAGAATTTTATCATCAATTACTAACGTCCTCGTATGAAACCCTCCAACTTGACTCTGTCTGGAGGAGGGATATACCAGACCTGGAAAATGACTTTGATTGGCAAGGAGCCTGGGCAAATGTCCGACTTACATCAAGGAACCCGGATCATCAACAAATCAATCTTAACTATATTCACAGGACATACTTGACTCCTATAAGACTGTGCCGAATGGGGCTTAAACAAGATTCCAAATGCACCCAATGTGCAAATGGGGACGAAGGGACATTTATGCACATGTATTGGGACTGCTCACCAGTTAAGGCATTCTGGAAAGATGTGACCCAACAAATATCAAAACTCGTATCTTGGAATATACCTGTACACCCCTCGGTATTATTATTGAATGATGTTTTTGAGTTTGCAGTGAATCCACAGCTAAAGAGATTGGTTTTATCGGGTATCACAGTAGCCAAAAAGCTGATCGCATCACGCTGGTTTCAACCGGAAAAAATGTGCCGTAAAGTTTGGTTTCTTACATATCTCGATGTAATTTACCATGAAATATCTACAGCAAGAATTCTGGGTCTCAATGAATCCAAAATGTCAATGTGGTTAGAAGTGGTGGAGCGAATAAAAGCTAGCTTATAATGGTAGTGTCTGGTTAGGTGCGAGGGATAGTGGAGGTACTTCTCAAGGTGGGGTCCGGGAGGGGGGGGTTCGAGCTGAGCATATGTGTGTAGGTTTTTTTAGATAACAGGTATTAGGGGTATATCTTATATAAGACAACTAACTAAAATGTGATCTCATTGGATGTGCCCTGACAATTAATGCTTGTATATCTTATCGTGTGTTGTCATGTTTGTTTATATGTTTGTTTAAAAAATAATAAAAAAATTAAATACAAAAAATATCTGTACTATTTAAAAGCACAGTGCAGGACACACTCAAAGGTTATCGCACCTCAGAGATGGCAGTGGACATGTATGACAGGACAAAGGCCATATGTAATGGCCTTTGGATTGAGGAACATACTACCAGCCAAAGGAGGAAGCAGAAAAGGATGGACGAGTATGTAGTTGAGTCATCTTGTGGCACAAGCTCAGACCTCAGCTCAGAGACTGTTCTATCCAGTCGTCGACAGAATGCTGCACGAGCTTGAGAGCAGGTTCTCGTGAGTTGGATAACAACTTATGAGAGGCATACAGGCATGTTATCCAGCCTCAGACCAGTTTCTCTCAGTGGAATTGCTGCAACCCCTCGCCACACATTACAATATCCAACTATTGCCAGAGGAGATCACAGTTGCAAAGTGTTTCCTGGTCAGGACAGACAGAGATGCAGTCCCTACTATCCAAAGTGTCTTTTCCCTCCTGGATGATAATAATAATAATAATAATAATAATAATAATAATAATAATAATAATAATAATAATAATAATAATAATAATAATAATAATAATAATAATAATAATAATAATAATAATAATAATAATAATAATAATAATAATAATAATAATAATAATAATAATAATAATAATAATAATAATAATAATAATAATAATAATAATAATAATAATAATAATAATAATAATAATAATAATAATAATAATAATAATAATAATAATAATAATAATAATAATAATAATAATAATAATAATAATAATAATAATAATAATAATAATAATAATAATAATAATAATAATAATAATAATGCATTTGATTTATAAGGCGCCTTTCAGGACACTAAAAAAAAAGTCCACAAATCGGTGAATGAAAAAATTATAGGATCAAATGAAAACTACTTACTAAAAATGGATGTTTAAAAGTACTAAAAACCAACAAAAAATACCAAACACTAACAAACATTCAGCACAGACAATGGGAATGCTGAAAAAAAAAAAAAAAAAAAGAAATGTAAACTATTTTTATTTAATTTTTTTTTAAATCCGGGGCTAGGAGAAAAACATCCGGGGCTAAAGCCCCGGAAGCCCAGGGCTAACGACGCCACTGCTTCAGATCAGTAGGGATGAGTTCCTCTGTTCCCATAACACTGTGCTTCAGATCAGGGCCCCGTTCCCCGTACCTGGTTCAACTAAGTCGATCAAGATGTCATTATCCAGATTCAGTTAACCCGATGTTTGAAGCCGGGATTTTCCTGTTCCTCGAAGGTGGATTCAGTCTCGTTAACTCAAGCCAGACTTGAGACCCAGGATAAATGCGCGTGCCCGCCTCAGCCGAGAAGGCAGCAAGTGTCGAGAGCAGAGATCCTGATTCTCTAGCGGCATTGATTGATTAATTGATTTAAAACTTTAGTAACATATTGCAGTACGGCTCAATCGCCTCGCCGACAAGTTAAATGCGTTATCTATAGGCTAATTTTAAGTCCCTCATTACCTCAATCAATCAGATTATATTTCTTTAAACTTGCCTGCTGGATTGAATAATCAAATGAGATCTTGCTAGCGAAAATAATTAGTAAAACTGTTATACAGAATAACGATACGGCTCCCTTACCCATTGATTGATGTATGGTCGATCTTTTACTTATCTTCTCTGTGGTGTAACAGGTTCTTCTTTTGACTTTCACGCAGACGACCGGGGTTCGAAACCCAGTCGTCTCCTTCTTTTTGCAATATAGGAATAATTCAATTTGGTGCACGTTGAGAGCTATATAAAGAATGACATCCTCAATGCATGTAGATGTATAATATTTTAACTTAAAACCAGGCTACCTTTGCGTATAATAATTAATATTATATTCAAAAAAATTATATTGGAAACACAGGGTTTCGAACACCGGTCGCTGGGTTGCCAGGATTGAGCACTACCGCTGAGCCACTGTGCCAGATGGGATAAATTCATTGTTTATACATTAATGAACGAGAGACCCGTGTTTAGAATATTCTTTATTTTGTTGTTGTTGCACCGAGCGAGCGCCACGGTATATAACGTGCATTATTTAGGACAAAGTGAATTTAGTATCAGCATTTTGGGTCTATTTTACATTTCAAAAGACCCCTCTGGAAGAATGGAGCACAAAAACGTAATTCAGAATGGTATAACGCAGATCCTAGACTGTGGGAATAATTTCAGGAAACGCGCTGTCACTCCTTTGCGGGGGCGTGGCGATGGTTGATCCGGCTAACTTGAACTTAAACCCTGCTTTCGACCAGGCTCAAACTTTTGGATCTGTTGTCATGGTGATTTGGAAAATCCAGGTACGGGGAGCCGGAAAGTCCGGCTTAAGTCAGACTTAACCGAAAGTTATCCGGCTAACTCAGTTATCCAGGTACGGGGAACGGGGCCCAGTAGGGATAATAATAATAATAATAATAATAATAATAATAATAATAATAATAATAATAATAATAATAATAATAATAATAATAATAATAATAATAATAATAATAATAATAATAATAATAATAATAATAATAATAATAATAATAATAATAATAATAATAATAATAATAATAATAATAATAATAATAATAATAATAATAATAATAATAATAATAATAATAATAATAATAATAATAATAATAATAATAATAATAATAATAATAATAATAATAATAATAATAATAAATCAAATTTATATAGCGCCTTTCATAGAACCCAAGGTCGCTTTACAATCAGGACAAAAAATAGGGCAAGGAAAGTAGGGGGGGAGGGGGAAGAGGGGATGAGGGAAAGTAGGGGATAATGGACCTAATTTAATCTAAAACTAACTGATGGGGAAAGCCTTGGTGAAGAGGTGTGTTTTTAGAGCGGATTTGAAGGTGTCCAGGGTTGGGGCGTTGCGGATTTCGGGGGGGAGAGAGTTCCAGAGGGTAGGGGACGCCACGCTGAAGGCTCTGTCCCCAAAAGTCCGTAACCTGGTGCGAGGGATGGAGAGGAGACCTAGATCAGAGGATCGTAGGTTCCGGGATGGAGTGTACTGGTGGAGGAGATCAGACAGGTACCGGGGGGCGAGGGCATGGAGGGATTTGTAGGTGAGGAGCAGGAGTTTGAAGGTGATGCGGAACCTGACTGGAAGCCAGTGGAGATGGATGAAGGTGGGGGTGATGTGCTGCCAGGGCTTGGTGTGAGTGAGAACCCTGGCAGCTGAGTTCTGGACATACTGGAGCCTGTCCAGGGCTTTGCTGGGTACCCCGAACAGGACTCCATTACAGTAGTCCAACCGGGAGGTGACAAATGAGTGGATCAGGGTCTCCGCCACAGAGTCTGAGAGTGAGGGTCGGAGACGGGAGATGTTTCTGAGGTGGTAGAAGGCAGACTTGGTGACAGATTTGATGTGGGAGTGAAATGAAAGTGTGGAGTCAAGGGTGACGCCCAGGTTACGGACTTCGAGAGACGGGGAGATGGAACAGCCGTCAACGTGGAGGAGGAGATCTCCAACCTTCCCGAGCAGTGCCTTGGGGGCCACAACCATGAGTTCTGTCTTTTTGCTGTTGAGTTTAAGTAATTTGGTTGCCATCCAGGTTTTTATAGCGTGGAGGCAGTTGACTACAGACTGTGGGGGGAGCTGGGAGGATGGTGAGGTGCTGATGTAGAGCTGAGTATCATTTGCATAACAGTGAACGTTGAGTCCGTGGTGACCTATAATCTGACCGAGGGGGAGCATGTAAATGGTGAATAGTAGGGGACCCAGCACAGAGCCCTGGGGGACACCGTGGTTGACTGGGGCCGGGGGGGAGGATGAGCCGCTGACGCTGACAAACTGAGATCTATTTGTGAGATATGAATGAAACCATGACAGAGCTGTACCGGTGATGCCTAGGTTGTCGGAGAGGCATTTGAGGAGGACTGAGTGGGATATTGTGTCGAACGCCGCGGAGAGGTCGAGAAGGATGAGGAGGCTGATGTGTCCGGAGTCTGCAGCAAGGAGGAGGTCATTAGTGATCTTGATGAGGGCGGTCTCTGTGCTGTGATGTGCTCGGTAGGCTGACTGAAGGGGTTCGTAGAGCTCATGGTTGGACAGATGTTGATGAAGCTGGGCGGCGACTGCCCTTTCCAAGGTTTTGCTTAGGAAAGGAAGGTTGGATCCGATCTCTGCAAGCTTGTTTATTTTATCCCTTGAACCTTTAGCCCAAGCTATACGGCAATCAGAAAACATTAAGCCAATCTCTGTAAATTCTACTGATCACCATATTTCGCTTTATGCGGATGACATCTTGTTATATATGGAGAATGTATCTCAGTCTCTCTCAAGCCTCCTGAAAATCTTTGAAAAATTCAGTTCAATTTCAAGTTATAAAATAAACTGGACCAAATCAGCACTAATGTACCTAAGAACCACTCCTAACTCTGTGCTTGACCATGAGATCCCGGTTGTAACACAATTTAAATATCTTGGTATTGATATATTTCCTTCAATTGAAGATTTTTTGTCCGTAAACTACAATAGAACCATTAGGTCAATCGTAAATGATCTCAATCGATGGTGTAATATACCTGTCTCCCTTTCCGGAAGAGTCTCTATTATCAAAATGAACATATTACCTCGAGTAAACTTCTGTAGTTCCATGATTCCTATTGCCCCACCTGTTGCTCATTGGGAAAATGTACATAGAGCAGTCTCAAAATTTATATGGCGAGGCAAGCGAGCTCGGGTTAAACTTACTACCTTACAAAATGAGCGGCAATCTGGTGGTTTAACTGTGCCAAATTTTAAGTTATATTTTCAAGCGTTATCATTTCGTCCTCTGTTGAGTTGGTTTAATTTAAATTCTGAGGCCCCCTGGCTTAATATTGAAAAACATATTGTGGCGCCGATTCGTTTACAAGACATTGTTTTTACAGATATTTCACTAAAGCAATGTAGATTACGTTATGGTCCGATAATAGCGCATGCCATATCTTTATGGCGCAAATATGAAAAGTTACTTAATTGGGATACTAAGTGGCATGAACAGACTCCCTTAATTCATAACCCGTTTTTGCTTAGCGGAGGCCGCAGTTTTGTAGCTCAATCATGGTCCAACTGTGGCATTCATGTACTTGGCGATGTTATGGAGGACAATGGTCTAAGAACATTCTCAGATCTGAAAGAGTCATATAACTTACCTGGCACCTCCTTTTTTTATATTTACAGCTCCGCTCGGCTATGCGAGCCTATGGAGTTCCATGGACCAAACCAACTACTCACCCGTTAATTACTTTCTCTAAAAAAACTGCAGGTCTCTCCAAAGGACAAGTCTCTATAATTTATAAAGATCTATCACAAAGATGTACTTCGTTAATACCTGTGATCCAATCGTGGAGCACAGAATTGGGATTAGAACACCATCACTCTATCAATTGGACCAGAGTTTGGGGAAATGTTACTATGGCATCACGAAACCCAAATCATCAGCAGATTCATTTCAATTTTGTCCATAAAACATATTTAACCCCCCAGAAAGCTTATAGAATGAGACGTGCTATGTCACCAAACTGTACACTTTGTTCTCTAAATACTACTGGTACTTTTACACATATATAAAAGTTTCTGGGAACAGATAACTAATTATCTATCTAAAGTATTACAAAAACATATTCCCTGTTGTCCTAAATTACTTCTCCTTAATGATGATGATTCTTTAGCTTTAAGTATTGTTCAGAGACGATTTTGGCTGGCAGGAAGTACTGCTGCAAAAAAAATGTTGCCGCTGCGATGGCAAGCTCCACACTCTCTGCCCTTTAATCACTGGAAACAGTTATTAGCTGATGTTGTAACAATGGAGCTTTCTACAGCTAGATTAAATGGGGCAAGATATCAAACAATTGATCTCTATCAAGTTAGGACCTTCAATATATAGCTAGCAGGACATAACTAATTATATCTGTATAATTCCTTTTAGTTTTTTTATTTTCTTGGTCTTTGTTGAAATTTTTGTTCAATTAATTTTCTTCTCAGGCCTATGACGGGGTGGGTTGGGGGGGGTTACTATTATTATTATTATTATTATTATTATTATTATTATTATTATTATTATTATTATTATTATTATTATTATTATTATTATTATTATTATTATTATTATTATTATTATTATTATTATTATTATTATTATTTTATTTATTTTTTGTCAACGGTGGTTGGTGCAGGTGTTAGGGGGTAGGAGTTTTTTATTTTAAATGAGGCAAGGGGCAAGCCAATGCATGTAATTGGCAAATAATTTTAATTTATGTTTTTATGTGCATTATATGTGCATTGTATGTGCATTATATATCCTGCCTTTTCTTCCAAAAAATGAAATAAAAATATATTAAAAAAAAAAAAGGAAAGGAAGGTTGGAGATCGGCCGGTAGTTGTCCAGCACCTCAGGGTCCAAACCAGGCTTTTTTAGGATGGGAGTGATGGAGGCGGTTTTGAAACAGGAGGGAACTATTCCAGATGACAGAGAGGAGTTGATGATGTCCGTTATGATGGGGCAGAGGGTAGGAAGGCAGGCCTTGACCAGTACCGTAGGCATGGGGTCGAGGGAGCAGGTGGAAGCTTTCCTGAGTTCCTCTGTTCCCATAACACTGTGCTTCAGATCAGTAGGGATGAGTTCCTCTGTTCCCATAACACTGTGCTTCAGATCAGTAGGGATGAGTTCCTCTGTTCCCATAACACTGTGCTTCAGATCAGTAGGGATGAGTCGTGCCAGTCTCCACATTCGATTTTCATGTCCGAGTCGAAAAATATATATGTTATTATTATTATTATTATTATTATTATTATTATTATTATTATTATTATTATTATTATTATTATTATTATTATTATTATTATTATTATTATTATTATTATTATTATTATTATTATTATTATTATTATTATTATTATTATTATTATTATTATTATTATTATTATTATTATTATCTTTTTTTTAAGTGAAGCAAACATTCTTATTTCATAAATTTTTATATTTAGAGACAGCCTAATTTGCATAGCCTAATTGGTCTAAAAGATGCACATGCTACTGTTTCTGTTTGTTTATTAAAACCGGTTGATAGGCCAATGCAATGCTGTTATTATTATAGGCTACGATGGTGAACGGTGTCATTTTTCTGAAGGATTATCTGAAGTGCCTATTTATGTGTAATACCCTTTGATCCATTCTATTAAAAAGAATATCTGAATTTAACTGAAACTGAAAATAACAATTTCGTGTTTTTTATTTTATTTTATTTATTTTTATTTTATAGATTTTTTGGGGGGCGGGGGGGGTCGAATTTTCAAATATTCAGTCTTAAGAACAGTAGAATATTCAGTCTTAAGAACAGTAGAATATTCAGTGTTAAGAACAGTAGAATATTCAGTGTTAAGAACAGTAGACTATTTGAAAATGCTCTTGGTCAGCCATGCACGTCCCTAGTGGACAGAGCAGTGCCAGCTGGTGGGTTCTGCGGGGAGCCGCTTCTGTACATCCCTAACCTCTCACTCCCTTTATCCTGCAGACGGATGCTTCAAACAGGAGGCCGGGGGCCGTTTTGTCCCAGCAAGTGCAGGGGGGTGGACCGTCCTGTGCTCTACATCGGTGCTATCATGGTGCTCTCTTTATTGTAGCATGCTGGGCCTGGATGATGGCTCTTTGACACACACAAGCCTGACGGGAAGCTTGGAAGGCTGCGTCAGGGAACTTGCTTGAAATGGATAATTAACCGGCCTATAGACCGGTTTGTGTTTGTAGCTACGGCTGTGGGGGTGCTGGAGACATGATCCATTATACCTTTTTTATACGCATGAGTCCCCTGAACACAGCGAGACCAATCGCAAGTCGATCGGCACTTTCTCTGCCGAGCTATAGTCACTTTTCTGCACCTATTCCCCAACCAGCTCATGTGCAGAGTGCCCAGGGAGTGTGTCTGGACAATCCAGACTAGAGAGACTCACTGGGCAGTCTGCACATGCAGAGTTTGGGGAGTAGGAGCGGAAAAGTAACACAGAAGTGCAGTGGTCTCTATAGTATATTTATCAGTGTAAAGCCAAGTATTGTATTGTATTTTGTGTGTGCTTGTAGAATAAACACATGTTCATTTGAGAACCCAAACTGTGTGAGGATTCGCCAGTCCCTGAACCCTTTTTCCCTGTCTACTCTCCTCAGCAGCCCCCACCCTTGCAGGAACTTTTCCCTGCCTCCTACTCTCCTCAACAGCCCCCACCTTTGGACATTCTTTTACTCTTGGCGTTTTTATTGTCTCCTGTGTTGTTTAACTGTGTTCTGTCTTTAGTCTCGTTCCCTTTGTAATTATTTATTAGTTCCTTGTATGTTTGTTACTCTGTATAGTGTTCAGTCTTCTTGTGTAGTTAGTTCTGTATGCTTCCCTGTTTATTTTCCCCATTGGTCTGGTGTTTTCCTGTAGCCCTGTTAGTTCTGCCTTTTCCCTCATGTGTGTCTCATTTTGCTAATTGCCCTGCTGTCTCTAGTGTTAATTGTTTCCCCTATATCTGGTTTGTGTTCCCTACTATTATTGTCGGTTCATTGTTTCGGTTCCATGTTTGATATCCTCGTCCCTGTGTCATGTGCTGTTCTCCTGTGCTCATAGTAAGTTTCCCAGTGTCATTAATATGGAAGCAAATGAGTGCCATAAGTATTTGAATTTAATCAGACACCGCATTTATAGCATTGAAAATAATTACTTTGAAAACATGTATAATAACTTTGAAAACATGTATCTGAATTTTTTCAGACACCGCATTTATAGTTCCAGACACCGCATTTATAGTTTCAGACACCGAATTTATAGCATTGCAAATAAATACTTTGAAAATCATGTATCTGAATTCTTTTGCTCAGAGTTTTCCAAAAATGCAGTGTTAATAAAAAAATTCGAATGCATAATAAAATTCAATGTAAAAATGCAGTGTTCATTAAAAAATTCGATGCATAATTGCGGTGTATATAATTCGATGTCAAAAATTGCGGTGTGTGGATTTCGACGTAAAAAACCCAACATCCGGGTTACCCAGACAGGATAAAGCAATCGAGCTGGATGTGATCGAACTGACTTCTGGCCTATCACTGCACGGCTTTGTCAGTCATGTGATCACAACAACCCAGGAAGCCGGGCTCCGGTAATAGTCAGTTAGTTCTGTGTTCCGTGTTGCAATAAACGTTCAACGATGTCAACAAAACGGTATCTTATTACCGCTTTCCTCCCGACGACAAAGAGAAGAGAAGGTGGCTGAAGCCTGAAGTTGATACAGTAAGTTTGATCTCAATGATAAACAATAATTAACAGGTAGGCTAACGGCAGGCACCACTACGAATTGAAAATGGGGGACCCTGATGTAAACAAGACGAAAGTCTTTCTCTGGTCTGCATCCCCTTAACAATTGTGTGTATTGAGCCGTACTGTATTGTACCCATTCTGCAATCTGTTAAATAAAGTTTTCAATCATTCATTCAGGCTAGGCTAACATTAGGTACTACTACTAGTTAGGTAACGTTAGCTAGAATCCAAATCGAAAATCAAGAATCCAAATCAAAAGTCTTATATAAGGTTATGAGATGATGAACATGTATGTTATGTAGGTTATGAAATGAATATGTATGTAATATGTAATAAAAACGCAGCTCAACGCATACATTTGATCTAGAACCCCGTTTGTTGTCCCCTAACTGTTATACGAAGATGGCCGGCGGTCTCGTGACAACCAGAATACAAAACATTACCTGTTGTTATTGTTAAGTCGCTATCTTGTGATAGTAACATGGTCGTGGTGTGAATTACCTGGCTCTAAATTAAAGTATTTTTGGATGACACAACACAGTAATAAGAAGGATGGCAAGTGTATGATGGCATGCATGTACAATAATGCTGTGTATACCCTAATTATATTTATTCTTAATGTACTGTATATATATCCACATGTGTTTGTACATATAACTGCATATAAACCTTTTACATATCTGTAGATACTACTATATCTATATCTGTACATATCCCTTACCTACTCGTACTAGTTACGCTGCTGGCCAGTATGACTACCATAGTGTCTTTATACCTGCTGTATCAATGTACATAATAATACTACAACTCTGTACATACATATGATCTGATTAGCATTATTACTCAGTAGTACTGATTTATATATTTTAAACAATATAATGAATTAAGGTTTTGTTTTATTTGTCACATAAGGTACATGTACATTACAGTGAAACACTTGGTTCTGTATGAGCCTCCTGAGATTGTGCTTCATAGAAGTTTTTCTAGAAGTTAGACATCTCTTTGATCCAATGACCTTGTAGTAGACAGAAATCTATTTGTTTGTTTCTTCATATCACAGTTTACAATTTATTTTCTTTTTGCAGGCATGACTTCACCCCAACATCCCCTGAGTGGAACATGGAAAGAGTGTTGACCTTGATGTTTATCGTTGTCTTTCAACCATATTGTTTGTTACTGTTTAATAAATTGTTTGTTACTGTTGATGTTTAATAAATGTTTATCGTCGTCTTTCAACACCCTGCCTCAGGCTCCTATCCATGGTAACTCCCAGCTATTACTAAAGTTGATTTCAAGACGTGACTCAGGGGCGTTCCAAGGGTGCGTTCCAGCAGAGGTGTTCATTGACTCCAGTGTTGAGTGTTTTTCTGCTGTGAAAATACATAATAAAGTTATTCCTTTCTTCCGTTCAGAATCAGCCAGCCTGTTGTATATTGAACAGCCCAGTATATGTATTAGGGATGCACAGTATGGACGTTTTTTCAGCCGATAACGGATCACTACCTGCTGCTCATGGCGAATACTGATAACTTCATAACCTGTAGTTTATACACAACTGAGGGTCTACAGATCTAAAGGACAACAACCAATCAGAGCACTTGTCTGCCATAAAAACATAATACATCTGTAAAATAACAAGGGAACAAAGGTGAATTGTGCCACATTTATTTTAAACGTGTTTTATGTTTACTCTGGTGTTTAAATGTCTGTGAATATAGTTTGTATTATGTACTGTTTACATTTTGTACAATCGTCGTTTCTGTAAATGAGGGAAACCTCAGAGGCTTACGATTTTAAATAAAGGTTGAAATGAAAAAATTTGGTTACAGAAAAAGACCTAACCTCTCTTTCTCAGTCATCAGATAGAACATGCTCACAACATTGAACAGCAGCAATGTAGATCTCACAGACTGGGATGCATATCCTGCCGTGGCACTGGCAGGAACACATAATGGCAACAGAAGAGGTGTGTAGCATTGCCAATGTTGAGGAACCCCTCTTCTTCAAGGTAGTGTACTGTAGAGCATCATAGTAGATGACTGTAACAGCTGTCCACATGTCTCGCCATAGCCTCTCTATCCTGGAAAATTGCGAGTTTACCAGAACATTTTAAAGTTAAAGGACAGGGAATGGCAATATTTGCATTTGTGGCAGATTTGACATGGAATTATTATGTATGTATAATAAACAACTGATCATGTAAGATCTCAGCAGTTTCTTTTGTTGAGAAAAGGTTTCCATCAACAACAAATGCACAGATGGATTTTATTTTAAATGCAATCCAATGATCTGATGTTCAATGTGTATATTTCTTTATCTACCCTTTCATGAGTCATTATTGTCAGTCCAAAACAAGAGATTATGTTTTTGTAACATGTTTCTAAAACATTATCTCGTGTTATTTACATACTAAGACAATAGGTGTGACATACAAATGTAATTCGACACACACTGCCCAGCAAAAACTGTACATTTTTATTTTTGCAGCAAGGAAGAGATTGTTTAATTTGCATGATGAAGAGGTCACAGTTAAGTACCCTTTGACTGACATCAACTCCCACCGTAGAGAGGAATTTGAATTTTACCTCACACTATTGCAAATAACAGTACTGCTTCTAGAAGGTATATGTGTAGCAAACAGTACAGTTCTGGCATGGCAGCAGTAAGATGGTGTCTTTCAACTAGCTTATATACAATATAATATATACAATAATACAATAAATTCACACAATACCAATGCTGTAGACTGATGAAAATATAATTTATTTATCTGGCCTTCTTCCAAGAATCTGTCAAGAAGTTTGGTTTCCCTCTTAGGTAAATATTTCCTGAGGCAGTGGGGGGCCATTGAAACCAACACTTAATGTGGTCTTTGTTGTAATTGTTGGTATATTTTAGGGTACGAGCTGATCAGGGGGTGGAAAATGTGGACGTTCCACGTCTCATGTTTACAGTCCGTGGCACTGGAAGGGGCAGCTTTATATCTGGCAAGAGTGTTCACAACCAACGGTAAGCCCAAAAGATCAGAGATTGCTACACAGTAAATTTTGCAGAGTAAATTTTACTCAAACTGAGTACATTTTACTCAAACTGAGTCAGTTTGAGTAAAATGTACTCAGTTTGAGTAAAATGTACTCTGCAAAATTTACTGTGTAGTTGAAAGACACCATCTCACTGCTGCCATGCCAGAACTGTACTGTTTGCTACACATATACCTACTAGAAGCAGTACTGTTATTTGCAATATGTGTGAGGTAAAATTCCTCTCTACGGTGGGAGTTGATGTCAGTCAAAGGGTACTTAACTGTGACCTCTTCATCATGCAAATTAAACAATCTCTTCCTTGCTGCAAAAATAAAAATGTACAGTTTTTGCTGGGCAGTGTGTGTCGAATTACATTTGTATGTCACACCTATTGTCTTAGTATGTAAATAACACGAGATAATGTTTTAGAAACATGTTACAAAAACATAATCTCTTGTTTTGGACTGACAATAATGACTCATGAAAGGGTAGATAAAGAAATACACACAATGAACATCAGATCATTGGATTGCATTTAAAATAAAATCCATCTGTGCATTTGTTGTTGCTGGAAACCTTTTCTCAACAAAAGAAACTGCTGAGATCTTACATGATCAGTTGTTTATTATACATACATAATAATTCCATGTCAAATCTGCCACAAATGCAAATATTGCCATTCCCTGTCCTTTAACTTTAAAATGTTCTGGTAAACTCGCAATTTTCCAGGATAGAGAGGCTATGGCGAGACATGTGGACAGCTGTTACAGTCATCTACTATGATGCTCTACACTACCTTGAAGAAGAGGGGTTCCTCAACATTGGCAATGCTACACACCTCTTCTGTTGCCATTATGTGTTCCTGCCAGTGCCACGGCGACGATGACCTGGACACATTCCGCAGTGGCTGGGCAAATCATCCTATAAGAACAGAAGGCCATATGACCCTAAATCAGCTGTGGGAGCTGGGACGAATCCATCACCCAATTCCAGTTTCTGATAACATGGAGGTAACTTTGTCCAATTTTTACAACTTCAATGCTTTCAATAGTATTGATCCCTCAGCCACTCAAAAACTGAAACCGCTATCCATGCTCTTGCAAACACCTACCAGACTCCATTGAACTTCCCCTGTATTTTCATCCCAGAGCACCCTTTTAAGAGAGCATACTGTAGGTGGCTATAAAGCCTGTTCCCCACCAGAAAGGGCTATCTGACAGCAAGGTAAATAGGTGAAAATATTTGAACTATAGCATAGTTATACTGTATGGCAAAAGTTGGGATGTGTCAAATGCATAAGAAAGGTTTCCTGATGAGAAAATGTAATTTCTCTTACATGTGGGAACAATTCATATGCTGAGTGAATTACAAAAGTGTAGGTCAGAATAAGAGCCATGAACATTTGCTAAACAACATGGGCAGTGGTTTAGGGCTTATAGTCCTAGAAAATGAGTTACAGTATGTGAAAACAGAAAGATAAATGAGTAGGAGCATACAGATTTCAAAAGCCATAAGTGCCCACCTTACTGCTGAGTGGCGTCGTTAGCCCTGGGCTTCCGGGGCTTTAGCCCCGGATGTTTTTCTCCTAGCCCCGGACCTAAAAAAATATATATATATATATATTGTTTACATTTTTTTTTTTTACTTTTTTTTTTTTTTTTTTTTTTGATGTCAGCATCCCCATTGTCTGTGCTGAATGTTTGTTAGTGTTTGGTATTTTTTGTTGGTTTTTAGTACTTTTAATCCATTTTTAGTAAGTAGTTTTCATTTGATCCTATCATTCTTTCATTCACCGATTTGTGGACTTGAAGATGTGCACATTAACACAGCAGCACCTGGAGCCATCCATACCCATGTCCAGTGTCCACTGACAAAGACATGCTCATGATACTGTGATAAACTATAATAAGCTTTAATCGAACCCTGGTTCATTTCCTCGGATAGTCCGGTTGGTTTGGGGTGGTGTGAAAGCTCATTCACTTTTGCAAGTGAACCCTGCTACGGTTCATTTGAGATGTGAATGCAAAGCGGACCAAAGGCAGGAAAATACCCCAAAATCTAATATTTTTTTTATGAGAAGACTGAAACATAATTATAATGAAACACACAATAGTTTTTTTTCGATTGCTTAAGCATGATTTTGAAAACGGGGCCCGGTGTTTCAAAACACACAATTAGCACAACCACACACACAATTATCAGAACACCTCAGATCCTTTGCTAAATTAAACACTTGTCAAAACCATACACTAATTTATAAAAACTACATTTTGTTACCATATGAAACACACGTTTCATATGACTCAATTCTGTTTGAACCAGTTACACACACTGCTGTGCTTAACCTAAAAGACATTTAGCAATTCTACTTCTCAGTGATTAGAGTACTGTAAGTGAAGTACGCAGAGAATGTGCAAATATACAATAAATTCACCAAACACTACACAAGACCAATGCTGTAGAGTAGACTGATGAAAATATAATTTATTTATCTACATATACCCAAATCAATGATGCAGACTGCTAAAAAAAACATTTTCTCTCCATATACCCAAATCAATGATGCAGACTGATGAAAATATAAATGTTCTCTCCATATAACCAAATCAGTCAACATTTCAACATGGAGAATCACAACAAAACATGTCCCAGTTTTCATGCTACTATGTGCATAACACTGCAAATATCAGACAAACATAAAATACTGTATCCAGTACAGGTTAAAATTACAGTAAAACAAAAACAATTTTGAAAAAATTTAAATAGAGTACAGAAAATACTAGACATTATCTCTTTGCCTATGGATCTGGCAAGATCATTTTTTGTTGTGATTCTCCATGTTGACATGTTGACTGATTTGGGAAAATGGGAGAACATTTATATTTTCATCAGTCTGCATCATTGGTTGTCTTGTGTAGTGTTTGGTGAATGTATTGTATATTTTCACGTTCTCTGTGTACAGTACTTCACTCTCTTTCCATTTTGGTTGAAGACAGGTGAACTCACCTGCTGCATTTTTATAGTGCTTAAACCTGATTGGTGTATCTACAATTAAGCAATGGTGTGTTTGTGCATCTGATGGCTGTGTTTAACCAATTGGCTCATATGTGTGGTAATTTGACATTCTGTGTCTAATGTAATGGACGTGTGTTTAGTGTTTTGCAAATCACTGTGTGTATTGTTTTGCAAAAAGTGTGAGGCTGACATTGTGCTTATAGGGGTGCAAATCTGGGCCTACGTTTTGCTCCTTGAGTGTAAGGTTTTGATAATTGTGTAATACTTTTGATTTGAGTGTTTATGCAATTGAAGAAAACTGTAAAGACTAGAGATGAACTGTTTATTTCTTTTGTACATAGGCTGTGCATAATGTTTGTTTGTTTATTTGCTTATGTGTATGATTCTTAACTGTTTTTATTTTGTTATTGGTGTATATGTGTGTATGTATGTACAGTATATGTATATATATATTATATATATATATATGTATATATATGTGTATCAGTGGCGAATTCTCAGGGCCTTCAAGGTATTCAGAGAAGGCCCTGTGAGCCTCAGAAGAAAGAAAATATGAATTTTAAAAATTACTTTTTTTATTTTAATTTTTTAATTTTTTTTAATCAAATGTATTAAAATAGTTTGTGTCGCTAATCTGTTAAAACCGCACAGTTTCACTCGCCATAGTTGTTTTCGACCCATTCACTGCGCATTAGAGCGTTTTTGTACAGGAGAAAATAACAGCCAATCGGAGATTTCTTTTCACAAGTCTCTAGGCAGACTTTCCTCCATCGGGTATTCTAGCTCGACCTGCCCAATAAACCTTAACAGGAGCCCAGGTGTGGAGTGACAGTTTGATCAGCCAATCACATTTGGAGCTGTAGTCAATGGGCGTAGTCTTTTAGATGCCAAGGTATTCTAGAGTCTGGCTGCGTCGGCCAATCAGAGCGCAAAACGGCAAACGCGGACTACCTTAGTGAACTATCAAGCAAGACAACATGAGACAAACTGAAACATGGCAGCAGCAAATGATACCGTCGATGTTGTTGCGGATTTATTAACAGTTCCCTTTTCAAGAAGAACATTCAATGAAAAGATGGACATTGTCAAAAAAGGCCGCCCAACCCCAGAAGGATGAAGCATGAAGCAGCTATATAAACTGACGTGTTTAGTTGTAACTATCCCTGTCACCACCTCAACCGTGGAAAGGACATTTTCTGCCCTCAAGCGCATTAAAACATATGCGAGGAATACAACCGGACAAGCCCGACTCTCTGCATTATCCTCCATGTCAATTGAAAAAGAAATGCTCCTGGATCTGAAAAGGACTGATCAGCTGTATGACCGGGTCATTGAAAAGTTCACCCAAACGGACAGGAGGATGGATTTCGTCTTCAGGTGAACCACGTCAAAATGGTGAGTGAAACAAATTAATTTATATTGATTATATTGATCTGCCGCTGCGCATTTTATTTCCACATTTTCAATATATGTCTGTCTTGAAATATTGGCTGGGCTGCTGTGCGTTTCATTTGGTAATTCTTGACTTGATCTTTCTTTGCATACCGTAACTTCCCTCTAAGCACAATTTGAATTGTATTAAAATAGTTACATTTGTTTCGTTGTTGAGTCACCATGCATGTCTAATAATGACAACTCGCTGGGAGGCGGAGATCGGCATTGGTTTCAGCGATCACGCAACGTTGAACCACACGATAATGTTGCCGTCTCTCTCTGCTTTCTCAATTCTTCGCTTGATATAATTAATACAAATGTCCAATATAACGGAATTCGTTAGCTCATACAAATGTGATTATAACAGACTGCTGTTTAGTGTCGGGCCGACTGCCCACTGAATGGTCTATTTTATTTCAAGTCAGCAGCAGCAGCACGGAGTATCGAGGGACTTATTTTATTTGGAATATAATATTAATAATATATAATATTATGAAGGCCCGGTTAACTCCGGTACGCTTCGCCACAAATATATGTATATTTGTACTCCTGTTGGGGCCTCTTGGATCAGATCAATGTTTTATCTGGCAAAATAAAGGTTAAATAAATAAATAAATAAGAAACTGATGATTTGGTCCTGTTAACTTTGAATTTTCTATGGGAACTGCCCAGATCCCTCTCATGGACATGGACCTCACTTTGAGAACCTCTAATGATTCGAGTTCTTCAGTACTTTTGCGTATTTCTGTGTTCCCCCCCCCCCCGGGCTGAAGCCCCCAATGTTTTCTAACCCTAAAAACGCCCCTGATTGCTGTCTATCAAGATAATTAATACCACAAATAAGGCTTTCTATTTCTGTTGTTTTTAGGGTGTGGATATTCCTCAGATTGAGTGGGAGAACAGTGGATTTGCTCCTGATGGCCACTCTAGTGTCATTGTCCCAAACACAGAGAGCCCACTGACTGATGGACTAATGGCTGCTTTAAGAGAAGCTGTTGACCTACGAGCTGCATCCCAGTCTGTGAGATCTACATTGCTGCTGTTCAATGTTGTGAGCATGTTCTATCTGATGACTGAGAAAGAGAGGTTAGGTCTTTTTCTGTAACCACATTTTTTCATTTCAACCTTTATTTAAAATCGTAAGCCTCTGAGGTTTCCCTCATTTACAGAAACGACGATTGTACAAAATGTAAACAGTACATAATACAAACTATATTCACAGAAATTTAAACACCAGAGTAAACATAAAACACGTTTAAAATAAATGTGGCACAATTCACCTTTGTTCCCTTGTTATTTTACAGATGTATTATGTTTTTATGGCAGACAAGTGCTCTGATTGGTTGTTGTCCTTTAGATCTGTAGACCCTCAGTTGTGTATAAACTACAGGTTATGAAGTTATCAGTATTCGCCATGAGCAGCAGGTAGTGATCCGTTATCGGCTGAAAAAACGTCCATACTGTGCATCCCTAATACATATACTGGGCTGTTCAATATACAACAGGCTGGCTGATTCTGAACGGAAGAAAGGAATAACTTTATTATGTATTTTCACAGCAGAAAAACACTCAACACTGGAGTCAATGAACACCTCTGCTGGAACGCACCCTTGGAACGCTCCCGAGTCACGTCTTGAAATCAACTTTAGTAATAGCTGGGAGTTACCATGGATAGGAGTCTGAGGCAGGGTGTTGAAAGACGACGATAAACATTTATTAAACATCAACAGTAACAAACAATTTATTAAACAGTAACAAACAATATGGTTGAAAGACAACGATAAACATCAAGGTCAACACTCTTTCCATGTTCCACTCAGGGGATGTTGGGGTGAAGTCATGCCTGCAAAAAGAAAATAAATTGTAAACTGTGATATGAAGAAACAAACAAATAGATTTCTGTCTACTACAAGGTCATTGGATCAAAGAGATGTCTAACTTCTAGAAAAATTTCTATGAAGCACAATCTCAGGAGGCTCATACAGAACCAAGTGTTTCACTGTAATGTACATGTACCTTATGTGACAAATAAAACAAAACCTTAATTCATTATATTGTTTAAAATATATAAATCAGTACTACTGAGTAATAATGCTAATCAGATCATATGTATGTACAGAGTTGTAGTATTATTGTTACAAAGGATCAGATTAAACCGAATATATATATTTATTGATTGATATATATTGCATAGTATTTGTATATCGTTTGATATCCCTTGTATATTCCTTGTACATATACACGGAATATCCCTTTAGCCTAGACCAGACCATAATATTTCATTATCCTATTGGACAGCGGTCCACAGGCGCCAGGGCCATGCCTCCGGAGTCAGGTTCAAAGCCACCGTCAAGACATGTCTGTACATGCCCGGCCTTGCCCAGGAATACGAGACAGAAATGAGGTTGGCACTAGATTGTTCGCCGTGCATATAAATATGGCGCAGGTGAATACAGAAGTAGAGTTACCCAATAAGTTGAAGCCTCACCCACGATACAACGTGCGGTGAAGTATGGCCTGTTTGGCCCCAAATAGAGCATTGAGACCCCGTGCGAATTAATAACTGAATTGTCAGAGTTTGGCGCTATACCGTAGAGTGCGACATATTTCTATTAAGTCAGTAATAGTCTATTTGTGTATAGTGTATCGTGCGGCTAAAGTTCTACAGTGACCAGCATCACCAACGCTTCCTCGTACCAGCTAGAGTGCTTATCCAGGCTGGGCTGCTTTCATGGCGCTTTCACCCGAGGAGACCTAGACGAGAACCGTGTGGACATGTACACTGGATTAATCTACCCGACGACTACATAGCCCTTTGCGGCTGGATTATATTTGTTTTGGTCCTGTGATTTATGGAGCGGAGAATCGCCGACGCCTACACGTGTGGGATTTACCCTGTGAGGAGCCACGTCGAGTCTGCGCCTCAGAGAGCCTGAGGCCGGCTAGCTTTCTTCACTGTGGAGCTACAGTCTACGGAGAACAGCTGTATTCGTCTGTGGATCAAGAGACTATTGCACCGTCTCCTGTACTTGGAGTCTCCTTAGTCATCGTTGACCAGACTCTCTACTACCGACAGATCCTCTACCCCTGCTGGCTTACAACCGGGGGGACCCTTCCAGTATCTCCCGCTATATATTACTAGTGTACCATAGATATAATTCCCTAAGATTCAGGTTGTATAATTACCTCCTGCATAACCAGAGAATGGACATTCATTATTGATTTGCCTACGCACATTCCTTTGCCTTATAAGCGCATCCAAAGTAGAATAGAGAAGTATATTATGTACCTTTTGCTGCAATAAATACTTAATTACCACTTTGTGTGGAACCGATTCATTGTGGGAAGTGTTCATCATATTTATATATCATGTACTGTATGGCCAGTAATTAAAGTACATAAAGCGGTAGTGGTTTAATGATACCATACTTATCAATACAGTCAGGGAATTGTACCCCTCAGTTACAATTATTATGTACATTGATACAGCAGGTATAAAGACACTATGGTAGTCATACTGGCCAGCAGCGTAACTAGTACGAGTAGGTAAGGGATATGTACAGATATAGATATAGTAGTATCTACAGATATGTAAAAGGTTTATATGCAGTTATATGTACAAACACATGTGGATATATATACAGTACATTAAGAATAAATATAATTAGGGTATACACAGCATTATTGTACATGCATGCCATCATACACTTGCCATCCTTCTTATTACTGTGTTGTGTCATCCAAAAATACTTTAATTTAGAGCCAGGTAATTCACACCACGACCATGTTACTATCACAAGATAGCGACTTAACAATAACAACAGGTAATGTTTTGTATTCTGGTTGTCACGAGACCGCCGGCCATCTTCGTATAACAGTTAGGGGACAACAAACGGGGTTCTAGATCAAATGTATGCGTTGAGCTGCGTTTTTATTACATATTACATACATATTCATTTCATAACCTACATAACATACATGTTCATCATCTCATAACCTTATATAAGACTTTTGATTTGGATTCTTGATTTTCGATTTGGATTCTAGCTAACGTTACTGTGAAGTGCCACAGAACAAGTGACACTTTTTGACAATGACATCCTGAGTCGTTCCACTATAGCCGTATATACCTATTTTTCACATGTAATTATATGCTTCATTATTCAATTGATGATGGACAATGATCTCCCAGAATGACAGAGTGGGTGTGAAGTGCCACAGAACAAGTGACACTTTTGGACAATGACATCCTGGGTCGTTCCTATATGACCAGTATAAATAGCTCTATGATGGCTCTACTTATAAAAAATGGAACTGAGCCTTTAAATGTCTCCATAGAAGGGGCCGGTGTCTGTGAAAAGGGAGTGAACCTGCGGAATGTGAGGCCATGGAGAAGAGAGGGGCCACTATAGCCGTATAAACTATTTTTCACATGTAATAATTATGGAAACATATATACTGTTGGTATAAAGGTATATATATATAATGCTATATTAATTATATGTTTCATAATTCTCTGCTTAAAAAGAATGATATGCTTGGCGATGATACCTACAGAAGGTATCATAACCCTTGCCTGTCCTGCCTGCATTCTCTTACTGTTCTGCCTGTTCTGTACTGTTCTGCCTGTTTCTCTTACTGTTAGAGTGAGTCAGAACGAAAGAGGCCCCATGCAGTAAGGGAGTGACCGGCTGGAATGCAAGGCCAAGAACAGGGAGTCCTGAATCTATAGAGGGAAATCTTTAAAAACTATATAACAATTAAATGTTTAATGTGTACAGTAAAAGTTTTCATAAATGGCATGCTTATAATTAATAGGAATTAACTGTCATTAGAGAATAATACTAAAAGAATGATGGGTAAAAACTGCTTTCTGGAGGAGATCTTTTAGGAAGCTTGATAAGAAATCCTAGGGATGGCTTCGTGCCCGGTACCATGTCACGTGATCCCCACAGACAAAGCAGTTGTCTGTTCTGAAGGAATAAGGGACTTTCTGTTACTTAAAAACCACTAGGTAACGAGAAGTAACGTTAGTACCAAGAAGGAGGAGCTCATACGAATTACGTATTGTACTCTGGTTTGCTAAACAAAAATGACAGCCTGTGACTTCACTGTGTTTAGACCAATTGGAAATATTGTAAGATGGATATAAAAGGGACGGTTGCCCTTTCAAGAGGCTGACTTTTTGGGGAGAGAAGAAGAATGGTGCCAGACACGGGGCACAAGCCGTGCAGAGATGAGATGTTCTGTTTTCTGCTTATTTTAAACTGAATTGGGTGCTTTCCACTTCAGTCTCTTCTTGTAACTAGCTTTTTCTAATAAAAATTACCTCTTTATAAATATGATTTGTATCCTTTCTTCTGACCAGACGACCGGGTAAGCATGAAATGTGTTTTGCCTTGTAACTTCACCCTATTGCGTTTTGATTAATGATAAAAACTTTAGTGGATTCTGATAAACCTGGTTTTTATCAAGTAATGCCATATAGTGATAATATGTGTAAGTGGCTTTATCCCTAGCTATAATGGGGATATAACTATAACTATAGGCTTTATCCCTACGGAGTAAAAGGAGACTTATGATTATGCATTAAGGACTAAAGGTGGATTCTGTATAATGGGATTATCAAGTAAAGCCATATAGTGATAATACGTGTACTTAGGAGACATATGATTATGTATTAAGGCAAAATAGAATAAGTGGCTTTATCCCTGCATTAAGGACTAAAGGTGGATTCTGTATAATGGGATTATCAAGTAAAGCCATATAGTGATAATACGTGTAACGGATTAGGGAAATGGACCTCCTCTGAATATAGAGAGTCCTTCCCAGTGCAAATAAAATAAAAGATTCCGCAACTTCAATCACTCGACGTTAAAGGTCGATGACTGACGGGGGTCGGAACGGTGCATTCGCTGCCTCTTGTCGGTCAGTGGTAACAACAACATTTTGTAGACTCGTTTGGTTCTGCGTGTCAACCACTTCACAGGACGCTGTTTGAGGTCAAGATAAGCAGACCAATGAGTTATGAAGTTATCGATCTGACCTAAGAGCCAGCGTGGGCATTCAACATGGCGTCCCTGGGTGGGCATTTATACTAACCAAAATAGGTGCTAAACGGCCGAAGAAGACAGGACTACTGTCAAAAGCCTCTGGAGTAAAATTAAATTACAGATTTGGCAAAAATTTAAGTAGAAAGCTCTACTGGCGACTCGAGTGGAAGGCTGTACTCTGGGATATCACAAATGAATAGAAAGCTCTATCTTGGTGATTAAAGCAACGTTTACTCACAACTAAAGGGTAACATAATGTTTATAGAGCTCTGGGGGGAGTTACAAGTGCAGCATAATTTCGTGCTTTGCCCACAGGAAGCGAACTGGCCCTACCCAAGACGAGAGCCAACTACCCAAAGATACTGTTTGTAAGGAGCGGAGTATGGATGTGAAGCGAAGTCAAAACGACCGTTCACAGAAAAGCGAGGGCTCCCTAGCCCAGAGACACTGTTTGTAAGGAGCGGAATGTGTGGATGTGAAGCGAAGTCAAAACGACCGTTCACAGAAAAGCGAGGGCTCCCTAGCCCAGAGACACTGTTTGTAAGGAGCGGAGTGTGGATGTGAAGCGAAGTCAAAACGACCGTTCACAGAAAAGCGAGGGCTCCCTAGCCCAGAGACACTGTTTGTAAGGAGCGGAGTGTGGATGTGAAGCGAAGTCAAAACGACCGTTCACAGAAAAGCGAGGGCTCCCTAGCCCAGAGACACTGTTTGTAAGGTGGGGAGACTGGATGTGAAGCGAAGTCAAAACGATCGGTCACAGAAAAGCGAGGGCTCCCTAGCCCAGAGACACTGTTTGTAAGGTGGGGAGACTGGATGTGAAGCGAAGTCAAAACGACCGTTCACAGAAAAGCGAGGGCTCCCTAGCCCAAAGACACTGTTTGTAAGGAGGAGAGACTGGATGTGAAGCGCAGTCAAAAAGACCGTTCACAGGACTGCAAGCTAACTAGCTCACCATCGGCTAACAAGCCAACGCTAGCTCAGGAGGAGCTAGCCCAGGAGATGCTAGCTCAGGAGGAGCTGGCACGCCAGAAGCTAGCTCAGGAGGAGCTAGCACAAGGGAAGCTAGCTCAGGAGGAGCTAGCACGAGAGAAGCTAGCTCAGGAGGAGCTGGCACGCCCAAAGCTAGCTCAGGAGGAGCTAGCACAAGAGAAGCTAGCTCAGGAGGAGCTAGCACGAGAGAAGCTAGCTCAGGAGGAGCTGGCACGACCAACGCTAGCTCAGGAGGAGCTAGCCCAGGGGATGCTAGCTCAGGAGGAGCTGGCACGCCAGAAGCTAGCTCAGGAGGAGCTAGCACAAGGGAAGCTAGCTCAGGAGGAGCTAGCACGAGAGAAGCTAGCTCAGGAGGAGCTGGCACGCCCAAAGCTAGCTCAGGAGGAGCTAGCACAAGAGAAGCTAGCTCAGGAGGAGCTAGCACGAGAGAAGCTAGCTCAGGAGGAGCTGGCATGACCAACGCTAGCTCAGGAGGAGCTAGCCCAGGAGATGCTAGCTCAGGAGGAGCTGGCACGCCAGAAGCTAGCTCAGGAGGAGCTAGCACGAGAGAAGCTAGCTCAGGAGGAGCTGGCACGACCAACGCTAGCTCAGGAGGAGCTAGCCCAGGAGATGCTAGCTCGGGAGGAGCTGGCACGCCAGAAGCTAGCTCAGGAGGAGCTAGCACAAGAGAAGCTAGCTCAGGAGGAGCTAGCACAAGAGAAGCTAGCTCAGGAGGAGCTAGCACAAGAGAAGCTAGCCCAGGAGAAGCTGGCACGGGTAGCTCAGGAGAGGCTGGCGCGGCAGATGCTAGCTCAGGAGAAGTTGGCACGGGTAGCTCAGAAGAAACTGGTGCAGCAGGTGCTAGCTCATGAGAAGCTGGCGCAGCAGATGCATGCTCAGGAGATACAAGCACACAAGACGCTAGCTCGCATGTTGAGACATCTCAAAGGACTAGAGATCCCCGAAAGGGCCTCAATGGACCAACTGATGGAAAGAGAAGTAAGGACCCCCGGTCAAGATCCAGGGTATAAGATGGTGGAGAAACTAATCCCACAGGTGCGAGGCGGGAGCATGTCTCTCAATGATGCAGCAGGATCAGTCATGAATGGAACACCTATGCAAGGATCATGCTTACTGCTTGAAAAGCTATTCAGAGGAGTCCCAGGGGGTAACCCACTGGCAGCCCGATGCGCAGCATGGTCACAAGACCAGTTACGTATCGAATGTATGCTGTATGACCAAGCCAAAATGCTATCTGACAAAAGGGGGGCCTCCCAGGAGTTCCCCCCGAAAACAACCAAGGACAGAACAGGGAAAAGGAAGTACCAATACCTACCTGCAGACGAGTGGGCCGCACTAACCCCAGAACAGCAAGCAGAGGTGAGGACAACAAGGGAGGAATTTAGATCCCGGAAGAAGAATTACATATACCTACCTCCAGACGAGTGGGCCGCACTAACCCCAGAACAGCAAGCAGAGGTGAGGACAACAAGGGAGGAATTCAAAGCCCGGAAGGAGAATCAATAGTATCCTTACCCTCTGGGGCCCTGACACAAGTGACTCAAGCAAGTGCAAACTGCACTTGACATACAGCTCATCTGTCAAGAGGAATAATATAAAGTGTTATTGTCATTTAGGAAGAAACATGACATAGAATACTACATGCATTTTGTGTATATTCTAAGTATAATATGTAAAGATGTCCGTCCTTGCTCTACACCCAGAGTAAAGTAAAGTGAATTTGTAATCTATTTCAGTCGGAAGGGATTTCCTGACAGCAACCATTTGGTGGGTTAGCACCCTACCAGCCATATCAGCTGCATGAGATGTACACTCACCGGCGCCTATGGGTAAAAAATTGAGACTCTGCAAACTCTCATCAAGCTTAGCACCTTGACGCGGGGGGACAGAGCGAGCATCAGGGTCTCTGTATCCGACAAGCCTATCAGATTTGTGGGGACTTGGAAGCCTCAGCATACAGGACGCTGTGGTGCTTGGGCGGCCAAGTCACTGGTTTATAGGTCTGTCAAAACGGATTGGAGGTTCCGGGGCTAAGAACATAAGTTCAAGTGAGTTGGGCTTTATACTATTTAAATAGGTATCAAAAGCCGAAAGAATATGAACCGAAATGACTGCTGTCAGGTGCCTCTGGAGTAGAATTAATTACAAATTTGAAAAAACAAAACGTAGAAGGTTCTACTTAAAGAAAGAATCACGCTTAAAGTATATTTTTGTGATTACGGTAAAAAGGTTTACTCATGACTAAAAAGTTACGTAATGTTTTCTTACAGTCAAAAACGTAGAAGGTTCTACTTAAAGAAAGAATCACGCTTAAAGTATATTTTTGTGATTACGGTAAAAAGGTTTACTCATGACTAAAAAGTTACGTAATGTTTTCTTACAGTCAAAAACGTAGAAGGTTCTACTTAAAGAAAGAATCACGCTTAAAGTATATTTTTGTGATTACGGTAAAAAGGTTTACTCATGACTAAAAAGTTACGTAATGTTTTCTTACAGTCAAAAACGTAGAAGGTTCTACTTAAAGAAAGAATCACGCTTAAAGTATATTTTTGTGATTACGGTAAAAAGGTTTACTCATGACTAAAAAGTTACGTAATGTTTTCTTACAGTCAAAAACGTAGAAGGTTCTACTTAAAGAAAGAATCACGATTAAAGTATATTTTTGTGATTACGGTAAAAAGGTTTACTCATGACTAAAAAGTTACGTAATGTTTTCTTACAGTCAAAAACGTAGAAGGTTCTACTTAAAGAAAGAATCACGCTTAAAGTATATTTTTGTGATTACGGTAAAAAGGTTTACTCATGACTAAAAAGTTACGTAATGTTTTCTTACAGTCAAAAACGTAGAAGGTTCTACTTAAAGAAAGAATCACGCTTAAAGTATATTTTTGTGATTACGGTAAAAAGGTTTACTCATGACTAAAAAGTTACGTAATGTTTTCTTACAGTCAAAAACGTAGAAGGTTCTACTTAAAGAAAGAATCACGCTTAAAGTATATTTTTGTGATTACGGTAAAAAGGTTTACTCATGACTAAAAAGTTACGTAATGTTTTCTTACAGTCAAAAACGTAGAAGGTTCTACTTAAAGAAAGAATCACGCTTAAAGTATATTTTTGTGATTACGGTAAAAAGGTTTACTCATGACTAAAAAGTTACGTAATGTTTTCTTACAGTCAAAAACGTAGAAGGTTCTACTTAAAGAAAGAATCACGATTAAAGTATATTTTTGTGATTACGGTAAAAAGGTTTACTCATGACTAAAAAGTTACGTAATGTTTTCTTACAGTCAAAAACGTAGAAGGTTCTACTTAAAGAAGGAATCACGCTTAAAGTATATTTTTGTGATTACGGTAAAAAGGTTTACTCATGACTTGAAGTAACTAAATGCTTACTTAAAGTCAGGACTTAAGTAGAAAAAACTCTACTTTGTGAATAGCAGGCTGAAATAGCCATTGCGAATAGCAGGCTGAAATAGCCATTGCGAATAGCAGGCTGAAATAGCCATTGCGAATAGCAGGCTGAAATAGCCATTGCGAATAGCAGGCTGAAATAGCCATTGCGAATAGCAGGCTGAAATAGCCATTGCGAATAGCAGGCTAACTAGCCATTGCTAACAGGACGAGGCTACTCACATGATCAGACAGGTATATGATAACCTTGGACATGCCGGAAGTAGGAGGATGTTGGTATACCTGAGAACTAACAACATTCTCATACATAAAGCCAAACAAAGAGCGATAACAGTCCGACAGGCCTGTGAACAATGTGCGCTGGTAAAGGTGCGCTGGTAAAGGGACAAAACCTGAACCAGTGCCGCATTCTTAGACAGGGGGGGGGGGGTCCCCCGGAGTCAGCGAACGACGCAGCGGATGGCAAGAAGGAATATACTGACTCAGGTCAGAAATCGGATAGGTCAAGCTCCAGAGCATCCTCATCTAGACCTCCCAGACCTCCCAGACCTCCCAGACCTCCCAGACCTCCTAGACCTCCCAGACCAGACAGAGAGACATCGGCCTGGACCCAGGTTACAGGGCGACGAGAGCCCTGAATGGACCTGAAAGAGAGAAAAGAAATGAGTCCTCTGTGGACTGTATCTGTGATGTCCTGCGAGGCCTACGGACAGGGTCACAAGACCAGGCCAACCACACGTCAATAGAGGACCGCTGCTACAATTCTCGGGGACCCGTGGGGGTCGCCCGAGAAGTGACAAATCAACCTACCTCAAACTATGGGAGAGATCCAAGAGGTCAGAGGGGGCGACCCCAAGATGACCAAGATGACCAAGGTGACCAAGATGACCAAGACGACAACAGCCTGGGTGCATCGGCCGGGAACAACAGATGCAAGTCTTCCCGCCGGATACCAAGCAACAACGTGACCCCTATCCTGTCGAGCCGTCCAGCCAGGGAACAACAGATGCAAGTCTTCCCGCCGGCTACCAGGGTAACAAGGTACCGAGATGGCAGAGGGGGTGTGGAGAGTCACAGCCACGTGACCCCACAATCGCCATCTCGTCCCCCAGTACAGACGCTATTAAGACAATGGAAAATGACCACCCAGAATGACAGAGTGGGTGTGAAGTGCCACAGAACAAGTGACACTTTTTGACAATGACATCCTGAGTCGTTCCACTATAGCCGTATATACCTATTTTTCACATGTAATTATATGCTTCATTATTCAATTGATGATGGACAATGATCTCCCAGAATGACAGAGTGGGTGTGAAGTGCCACAGAACAAGTGACACTTTTGGACAATGACATCCTGGGTCGTTCCTATATGACCAGTATAAATAGCTCTATGATGGCTCTACTTATAAAAAATGGAACTGAGCCTTTAAATGTCTCCATAGAAGGGGCCGGTGTCTGTGAAAAGGGAGTGAACCTGCGGAATGTGAGGCCATGGAGAAGAGAGGGGCCACTATAGCCGTATAAACTATTTTTCACATGTAATAATTATGGAAACATATATACTGTTGGTATAAAGGTATATATATATAATGCTATATTAATTATATGTTTCATAATTCTCTGCTTAAAAAGAATGATATGCTTGGCGATGATACCTACAGAAGGTATCATAACCCTTGCCTGTCCTGCCTGCATTCTCTTACTGTTCTGCCTGTTCTGTACTGTTCTGCCTGTTTCTCTTACTGTTAGAGTGAGTCAGAACGAAAGAGGCCCCATGCAGTAAGGGAGTGACCGGCTGGAATGCAAGGCCAAGAACAGGGAGTCCTGAATCTATAGAGGGAAATCTTAAAAAACTATATAACAATTAAATGTTTAATGTGTACAGTAAAAGTTTTCATAAATGGCATGCTTATAATTAATAGGAATTAACTGTCATTAGAGAATAATACTAAAAGAATGATGGGTAAAAACTGCTTTCTGGAGGAGATCTTTTAGGAAGCTTGATAAGAAATCCTAGGGATGGCTTCGTGCCCGGTACCATGTCACGTGATCCCCACAGACAAAGCAGTTGTCTGTTCTGAAGGAATAAGGGACTTTCTGTTACTTAAAAACCACTAGGTAACGAGAAGTAACGTTAGTACCAAGAAGGAGGAGCTCATACGAATTACGTATTGTACTCTGGTTTGCTAAACAAAAATGACAGCCTGTGACTTCACTGTGTTTAGACCAATCGGAAATATTGTAAGATGGATATAAAAGGGACGGTTGCCCTTTCAAGAGGCTGACTTTTTGGGGAGAGAAGAAGAATGGTGCCAGACACAGGGCACAAGCCGTGCAGAGATGAGATGTTCTGTTTTCTGCTTATTTTAAACTGAATTGGGTGCTTTCCACTTCAGTCTCTTCTTGTAACTAGCTTTTTCTAATTAAAATTACCTCTTTATAAATATGATTTGTATCCTTTCTTCTGACCAGACGACCGGGTAAGCATGAAATGTGTTTTGCCTTGTAACTTCACCCTATTGCGTTTTGATTAATGATAAAAACTTTAGTGGATTCTGATAAACCTGGTTTTTATCAAGTAATGCCATATAGTGATAATATGTGTAAGTGGCTTTATCCCTAGCTATAATGGGGATATAACTATAACTATAGGCTTTATCCCTACGGAGTAAAAGGAGACTTATGATTATGCATTAAGGACTAAAGGTGGATTCTGTATAATGGGATTATCAAGTAAAGCCATATAGTGATAATACGTGTACTTAGGAGACATATGATTATGTATTAAGGCAAAATAGAATAAGTGGCTTTATCCCTGCATTAAGGACTAAAGGTGGATTCTGTATAATGGGATTATCAAGTAAAGCCATATAGTGATAATACGTGTAACGGATTAGGGAAATGGACCTCCTCTGAATATAGAGAGTCCTTCCCAGTGCAAATAAAATAAAAGATTCCGCAACTTCAATCACTCGACGTTAAAGGTCGATGACTGACGGGGGTTGGAACGGTGCATTCGCTGCCTCTTGTCGGTCAGTGGTAACAACAACATTTTGTAGACTCGTTTGGTTCTGCGTGTCAACCACTTCACAGGACGCTGTTTGAGGTCAAGATAAGCAGACCAATGAGTTATGAAGTTATCGATCTGACCTAAGAGCCAGCGTGGGCATTCAACAGTTACCTAACTAGTAGTAGTACCTAATGTTAGCCTAGCCTGAATGAATGATTGAAAACTTTATTTAACAGATTGCAGAATGGGTACAATATAGTACGGCTCAATACACACAATTGTTAAGGGGATGCAGACCAGAGAAAGACTTTCGTCTTGTTTACATCAGGGTCCCCCATTTTCAATTCGTAGTGGTGCCTGCCGTTAGCCTACCTGTTAATTATTGTTTATCATTGAGATCAAACTTACTGTATCAACTTCAGGCTTCAGCCACCTTCTCTTCTCTTTGTCGTCGGGAGGAAAGCGGTAATAAGATACCGTTTTGTTGACATCGTTGAACGTTTATTGCAACACGGAACACAGAACTAACTGACTATTACCGGAGCCCGGCTTCCTGGGTTGTTGTGATCACATGACTGATGTCGTATATTCCTAAATGAATCTACTATTAATTACAGCACAGTGAGGTCGCTAACTGGATGAAGGGAAAGATCACAGTGTGATAGAACCATGGTCCTCATCTGGACTCCCAAAAATAGCCAGTAGAGAATAAGTTTGTACAGCCAAACAACCAGAAGCTATGGTCCAATATTCATTTAATTGCAGCGTGGGCCGAGAGTGGAATAATGCATTAGTTACATACAGCAAACGTATTTCATTCAAATGACACATGAGTTGTACAAAAGGATTGATGAGGTAAATCACAATAGCCCTCACACGTTGGCTCTCTACATCAAAGACAGTATTGCACATACATATTAGTCATGTTATATTATGAAATAAGACCATAGTACTCCTTGTCACCACATGATTAAACCTGGGTCTAAGATATACAGTTTTACTCACATAGGGACAAAGTAGAAACCAATGTCGGTGGTGGGTGATGGAGGCGCAGACTCAGACCCCCTGGGGAACGGTCGTGGTGTGTCATGAGCTGGCCTGCCTCTCCTCACCAAAACCCACTGTTTTATACCCTGACTTCCCACATAGTTTCCTTGCCTCCACACATGGCGCCCCTCCCCAGATGGTCAGCCCCCCCTTGACCTCCCCGCCGGTGTCTTCTTCCAGTTCTCAGCAGCGAGGAGGTCCAACGACCTCAGACCTTTTAACATTCCTTTCTGGGGCTTATTTCTGGGGCTTATCGGTCCCAACATGTCCTTCCTCGTGGGTTGTGGCCCCCTCCTTTTTGGTCTGTGGTTTTGTTTCACCGTTCCCCAACTGTCTTCAAGACTCCAAGTATGTGTCACAAACAGTTTTTAGCATGAGGGGGCTTTTATGACCTGCCCCCGGTGTCTCCAACTGTTTTCTTCTAATTGCCGTTGAGTTAGTCGTTTTAACATGGGGGGTTGGCCTGAAGGCTCCCCAGAATGTCACAAAACCCTGCTGCCTGCTACTGGTTGTTCCATCACTTCTGAGAGTCCATGTGATGAACTATTTACCATAGATATTTTCAGTTTTCAGGGTTAATCTAACATTTTGATTATGAAATCTTAGTCAAGGATACCACAATTCCTCCCTTTGACATTTTACTAATGTCATATTACAAGTACCTTGACTTGATTTCTATACATACTAGTCATACAATTTAACATAATAACAAAAATCATACATTTTGAATTTTTCTCAATTTTTCTTCTCAATTTTTTCCATTCTTCTTTGGTACATCATCAATTCTGGCCTTGTTCTTCTTGTTTTCCCACCTTTGCCCCTGACTATGATTCCCTCCCGGGAGTCCTGGTGACCCATTCATCCAGATCCCCATTTAACCTATTCTGCCTTAATGAAACAGTGTTTACCACTCCTTCATCAGGCCTTGTTCCTCTGGGCACTTCGAATATGCTAAAAACAATTAAAACAATTTAATCTAAACATTACACACTTAAAGTATAATCAATCACAATTTAAAAAAAACCCAATTTCCTTATGTTACAGAATCCGTTTACATGATCTGGGGGAGACAAGATCCATTAGTATCACAATATTTTCCTTTTACATTCATTTTCTGAAATAATCTCTTCTTTCTGCTAATTTTTTCCTTAAGATAGTACAATCACATTTGCATAATCAATCAATTGCTTCCCACCTATCCTCCCCCCTTTTATGACACATATAATGGTCATAATCTTACCAACCCTCGTTTCCACAGCTCAGTTTGGCAGAGGAAAGCAGAATTTCAACGAAAATTTCCTTCCACCTACTCTCCTCACTCTGGCCATAACCCCACTATGTGAATGCATCTTTACCTGACCCTGCGTTGTGTAATTTATCCGCCCTTTGTTTGCGCGTCCTACCAAATCAATGTGCACAAAACAAAGCCCATCAGTATCTATTCAGTCTTGTCCCTGTCTCCTACAGTCCAATCACAACTCCACAACTCCCCAGAGAACCTTGTTCACACATTTTCAGCCAGCCCTCAGACTGGCTCCGCCCCCCCCAGGCCAGGTCACATGCCCCAGGTCCAGTCATCTATTATCTCATGACAACCCGTCGTCAGATGACTCTTTTAGCGTGGAAGTACCTCCAAACTACATCTGTTCAGTTTTTACAACCTGGCCCCCCCCCTTCATGGGGTCTGTATAGGCGGGGGCGAATGCATACAAGAATCCTCTCACCACCATTTGTAATTGACCACCATTGGACTGCAGAGTAACAGGGAAAAATGAAATCCTACGTTACCGCTCTAATGTAATGTATTCATGTCTCTCCCACCGTTGATCTGCCTTTCCCCTCCTTTACTGAGCTGTTGAAGAAACAAGCACAGAGCAAATCTTTTTACACAATATGTCAACATACTTAATAAGGGAAGCCATTAATTCCATATGCAAATCGTGGTGGCACTACTCATCTTTCATCGATCTGTTCCAATGCATCCCAGCCTTCAACAGTCCTCTCCCGCCAAATCATTGTAAAACAGTTTGGGAAAAACAAAAACAAAACAATTAACCAAATATTCAAATATAACACATCCTCCTACTACATGTCACGCAACTCCTACATGTGAAATCACCATTCATACCTAAAACAGTAAATCAATGAAATCAACACGCTCCAAACGTCACATCAAAAGTTATCAGAAAGAAAATAACACCCATGTTTTCAAAATTTTACATTCAACATCTCATCACCCAACCGTTCCATTCACACATGTCAGTGACTTTGACACCTCTCAAGACAGCACAGTCACCCCCACCGGTACCATTCGAACACCTTTCAGTCCACACAACTACAGATCAAAACATTTAGAAAATAAATCTAAAAATGCACACTCACTCATACATACAAAAAAATTAAACTCAAATGAAAGTTGTGTATCCGCACCAACACCACCACTGTTTCTAAAATAACACTATAAACCTTGACATTCAACCAAATAATATGACCTAAAGTAAACTCTTTCATCCAATTTCTCATAGTCTCACAACACATTCAATCCTGAACATTAGAGCCCTTAGAAAAGAAATAAAAGCAAAAACCAATCAAACATCACAATTCAACATCTCCCACACATCCTGAGCACACCACAGTGGCTGTTACCTTAAACAAAACAAACTCTTTCATTCAAATGATATGAACTGAAATCCAAATGACATCCACGCTTCTCCTTCACTCCTGCATCAAAACCCCTTTCATACAACATAATCCCTCAATCCCACAAAATAACCAACACTCTCCATCGTTCTCAGCCACTCAGATCATTTCAACCTTATCCTTTCCATCACACATCCTTCATATTATAAACATATACTTTCACGCTGCTCCCACACTTGTTAATCATCCACATATATAGACAAACAATGATTAGCTTCGCTTCCTGCTCTCATTCAGCTCGTCCTGCACTCAATCTCTGGCTAACACAATCTAACACTCAACCTCTGCACTCAAAGGGTCTAGCGGAACCCCTTTTTCAACCTGAAGTCACCCCAGCCCGCTAGAACTGTGACAACTCCCGGTTATTCCTTCAATCAAACAGGCCGCCCTAATCAAATGTAAATAACCTCATCTGATTTGGCTCCTATTCAACCTCTCCTCCTACCCTCTCTTCCTAAATTAGCTGCTTCCTGACTCAACATCTCCCCGGTTGTAAAAATAACTGCCAACCGTTATCTCACTCTACAACTGTCCTCTGCAATCTTCACCTCTGACCTCTACTTCCCCTGTATCTAACTGCCTAGCTCCACTCCGTCTTCCTGTCGTATAACCGCCCCTGTTGCATCTAATCAGCTGCCCCTCCTTGACCCCCCTTGGGCCGTTCCTAAATTGCTTTACCCCATGACCCCCCTGTAACTCAACAGAAGTTAGTCATTACACACACATTATTTATAACAACTGCTAAAACACTAAAACACAATCTTACATCAAAGCAGCATCTAAACAAATCCCCTGTCACTAACTTATCCCATTGTGACCCAAGGATTTTGCAATCAATCTTAATATAAAACATCAGCTTATGTAAACCAATGGCATTAAAGATATAACAATCTAACAGTATTTTAACATAGCAATGCAACCAACTAACATATACCAACAAGTAGGGCTGGGCAATATGGTCTAAATATGATATCACGATATTTTCTGACCTTTCGGCGATACACGATACACATCACGATGTTTTTCCTTTTTTCCCTAAACAATTCATTATGAGGCTTACCAAGACAGTATTTGAGTTTGCAAGCGAACATTAAAGACAAAAGACTCATGCATTTAGCATTTTTATATTATATTATAGATTTAGATTATTGGATTCTTAGATTATATATTTAGCATTTTAGCCTTTCGTTTTTTTAGATTATATATTAGATTAGATTTGAACGGCTTAAGGCTATATCTGTACTTGATGTTTGTTTGTTGTGTTGCATACTTGAAATAAACTTCAATCAAATCAAATCCCCCCTCTTAAAAACAAAAACCTGTGTTTAACCTAGCCATCTATAAAACATCATGCTAAAACTGTGAAGCAAATGTCCTACTCCCCTAAAGAAAGAAATACATAGCAAACATGACTCAGTTATCCAATAGTGCTGCTGCTTTTTATTTTGTTAAAATCTTTTAGTTAAGACTAAAAGACTACAATATATATGACTACAAGGGCCAGAAGCCGACTTCATGACGGCTTCCTGTCCTCGCATTCCATTTCCGGTTTTCCGGTTAACGTTACATTTTCAACAACAGATTGCTGCTAATTAAACACTTCATGGAAATGGAGTAACGTTAACGTTATGTCAAGTTCATACGTGTAGTGTAGTATGAACTCGACATAACGTTAACATTACTCCGTGTCCACTGTTGCTGCCACTGTAGCGTCGCAGATGGATGGTACACTCTGTTAGCTCCGTAGCTAATCCACTCATAGACTAATTTACCGATAGCAGTACCGTTAACGTCGGAGCTTACTCCTGGGTTTCAGGGGGCATCCCTAGCACCGAGCCACCGCCTCTCTGTCTAGGTGTGTGCGCTTGCGTGCGTGTATGTGCGTGTAGATGACGTAATTTGGGCAAGTGTGTGTGTGACTGACTTTTTTTTTCTGCGAGAGGGAGAGGCGAGAGGCGAGAGGGAGAGGAAAGCATTTAGCACTGCGCTTGTAAGTCTCATCTCCGCCGCGGCGGCCTCTAACGCGAGGGCAAAACATCACGATATCCACGATACGTTTAAAAAGTGTATCGTTAATGAACTGTACCCGATATTTATATAATATCGTCATATCGCCCAGCCCTACCAACAAGCCTACATCTAAAGACTTGCAGCAACATTAATCCAACAGTGTACCAAAATCTGACATCCTAACATCAATGTATCCTATACAAGCATTTTAATTCAAGCCACATTTTTAAACTCCAGTCAAACACAACATCATTATTCTAAGCTTACAATTGTACATGTTACACAGATAAAAAAAACTACCATTTTAACACAACATCATTTAAGTAATAAAATTACCACCTAAGCATCACTTATTTCCAATAAAACAACATTCCCAGAAGTGGTCTCAAACGTTTTTGCACCAGGTCTGCCCCTAAAGACACCCTGTACCCACATGTTTTTTTCAGTGCACACAGTATTTCCCTTCTTAAACAATAGTCACTGATAAGGTTAGTTTTGTGAAATCCTAACCTATTACCGGCAACGTCCATCAAATCTAATCATCATGTAAGCATCACTCATTTCAGAAAAACATTATAGTGGTTAATTCTCAACACTTCCTTATCCATACACGTATCTCACTCTGTAGAACATTTCACCCAATTCAGCCCATTATTACTCCCAAACTACCGCTTATCTGTATATCATGTATGCAATAAAAGTTATGATGTATTTAAACGGGGGACTCCGTCTCTGGTCTGCATCCCCTTAACAATTTTATGTTTTTAGCTGTACTATTTTTAATCAATCAACTACTCAATCCCCCCTGGTTAAAAATATACCTGTGTATTAAAGACAATAATACAATCTACCCAGTTTAGCCGGTTTTATGAATCCCAGCCTAATTCTGGGCACGTACATTAAATCATCCACTCTGACAGGCACAGTGCAATGTTCGCAACCTATTCTCAACTTCCTCCCTTAAACCAACCACAGATAATGTTACATCTCTTCCCCTGCATACACATACTCGTAGTAATAACAACCATAAACAGAACCACTTCCAGATTACCTTTACAACATAAAGCAAAAATATTAACACTCACCACTGTCCCCTGAGCGAAATGAACGAAACAGCGTTATGCGCGCATGCGCAGTAGCAACCGATGCAACTACCACCATAACGTTGCTACGACAACCAAAATCTGCCACGACATCCTAAACATGCCACGACATTCCTAAAAATGCCACGACATCCTACCGCGTCCTCTACTACTCCCCAAACATTATTCCTCATACTCTAATCATCCCATATGTCGCCCGCAATCTCACAAACCAGCCGCATGCAAGCTAATAGCCTAGCCAGCCTCAATGCAAGGTTCCATGCGATCCCGGAAGCCCCAAGTTATGCCACGTCCGAGATCCGTACATTCATTCAATCCGCTCAGTACCAATCCAACCCTAAACAATTTACACATGTCTAAATACCCACTTTAAAAGAACAAACTAACGTAAAAGAATTTAAAAACATTCTCATACACCAACGCCGTTACACAGATCAACATTAATCCTTTCTCCTACCCTTCTCTCCGCCTGGCTCCGTAGTACCGTGAACGTCACACACTCTTCATTCAACACCATGACGTCATCATCATGCGACTTCTCTCATTCACGATACTCTCGTACACAATTGTTACCGCATCATATATAACCCCTAAAACGGCCCCAATCACCTCAACGAACGCCTCGACTCGCTTCTTAACAACAATGGCTCTCACAGTGTTCCGTAAATTTTTTCACATCGTCGCCCCAACATCTCTAGAATACCGCAGCTCCTCCACAGAGCTAAGCTAGTTAGCCCCAACTCCAATATGATCCACAGACTAGTATCGATCTGATCCACGTCACAACATAACAACCTTCGTCAAGCTTGCTACTAACCACATACATTTTACACAAATACATAAATACACAAATACAAACAAACCGACCCCCCGTACGAGACATCGATTACATGGCGCAACGCTATTAACCTTGGATTCTTGTGTAAGCCGACTTCTCATCTAAAAACTGATCACTGAACATCCTCTAGTGCAGCGGTTCTCAACAGGGGTTCCGCGGCACACAGGGGTTCCGCGGAGAGCTGTCAGGGGTTCCGCGAGATGCCTGGCAATGTTCTTTAAAAATATAGAATGACAACAGTCTTATTTTGAAAATCCTATAGCGGGTCTCATTTATGCCCACGCGCAGCTCCAGCTATAATAACTAGGCTCCGAAAGCTAGCAACATTAAGGTCATTATGATACTCTTATTTTGAAAATCCGTGGTGTCGTGACTCATATCCGCTCCAGCACACAGCCAATAGGATGCATCTCCACACAGCAGTAGCGTTCTGCCGTCTCAGTAGTAGCAGTAGCGTCTGTCTGGACCGCGTCACCACGGACATTGCAACAGACTCCGAGCAAGGATAGTGTTTTCGCGACCCAAAACAAATCCCTGCTGTTTTATTCCGCAACGGGTCAAATGCATATAACATGCTTTGCAATCCTTGCCATTCCTTTATCACCACGTCGTGTTTAAGACCGGAATTAATGCCCCGTTAGCATAAGCTAACAACAAGCTAAAGCCCTGTTCAGAGTGACAGAGAACAGCAGAGTGGGGACTTGGAAGGAGGACTGGGAAGGGGGGGGGGGGGGGGGGGGGCATTCTCCCTCTGTGTGAGTGCGTTTGAAAAGATATGATGAAGTCAGACGAGTATATTATATTGATAGTCAATGTACTGAGGGTGGACAGACAGATGATGTTGATATTTAAACAAAAAATACAATACATAATAAATGTATGCATGATCATGCAACATAAAACAATTGCAACTAAATAACACAAATACAATAGGCACATTTGTGACTGTTACAAATATAACACGTTTTATACTTGTGCTACAAGATTTTGGCCTGTGCTACAAAACTATCAACTTCTGTAGCACCAGTGCTATGTGCAAAAAAAGTTAACTACAGCCCTGCAACTATTTAACTAAACAAAATAGTCTATCTAGTGCTTCATGTGTATACAATAATTGCCTAATCTAATAACATGAACTAAAAAAGAAATCGATCACACGTTTCGTAAAGTTATTATAGAAACTTCACCAACTTAACGTCCGCGGCAGGCGTCATTACTTTTACCAACAGATTTTCCAACGCATTTCCAGAGCAGTCGCATTCGTGTGACATCACGGGTCCTATGTCCGTTATCAAGGAAATGCAAATCGGCTATCGCAATCGTCATCGTGATAATAATCACTAAATGCATTCAGTGCTGGATCTAATCAAATGGATTTATCGAGACACGTTATGGAAAGTTCAAGACCGGACCACACAGCTTCTGAAAAGTGCTAATTACACGCTTCCGACGGCGATGGTCTACTTGCAGAACAAGTGAGTGTATCAGCCGCTGTGTTATGATTATTATGATAAAAAATGTAAATGAATGAATGAATGAAAACTGTATTTAACAGATAAACAGTAAAAGGCACTCTGCAGGGATGTGATGTCATAATCAATCGTCACCTCACTAGAATAATATTTCCAACGTGAACCGCAAAGCTGAATTTTCACACAAAATGGACACGTTTTTAACTCGTCCATCGAAACAGGTTACAGTTACCAATACCAATTCAGTACCTTCCAGTACCAATTCGACCGCTGAGATTGCCCCAGTCAAACAGTGCAGCTGCAATGTTGTGTTCTCATGCTAAACCACTGTTATTATGTTGTGTTCTCATGCTAAACCAGACTGTTATCATGTTGTGTTCTCATGCTAAACCACTGTTATCATGTTGTGTTCTCATGCTAAACCAGACTGTTATCATGTTGTGTTCTCATGCTAAACCAGACTGTTATCATGTTGTGTTCTCATGCTAAACCAGACTGTTATCATGTTGTGTTCTCATGCTAAACCACTGTTATCATGTTGTGTTCTCATGCTAAACCAGACTGTTATCATGTTGTGTTCTCATGCTAAACCAGACTGTTATCATGTTGTGTTCTCATGCTAAACCAGACTGTTATCATGTTGTGTTCTCATGCTAAACCAGACTGTTATCATGTTGTGTTCTCATGCTAAACCAGACTGTTATCATGTTGTGTTCTCATGCTAAACCAGACTGTTATCATGTTGTGTTCTCATGCTAAACCAGACTGTTATCATGTTGTGTTCTCATGCTAAACCAGACTGTTATCATGTTGTGTTCTCATGCTAAACCAGACTGTTATCATGTTGTGTTCTCATGCTAAACCAGACTGTTATCATGTTGTGTTCTCATGCTAAACCAGACTGTTATCATGTTGTGTGATCCTTTTCTGTATTTAAAAAAAAATACATGATTTTCTGTTTGAGAAATGGTCACACTATTGCTATATTTATTTATACATTTAGACCTAAAACGCCTACTAATAATGCATTATATAGCCGGCATATACACACAAATGTGTTTCCCGGTTTCAATGGGTTAAATAAACGTTATTTTGAAAGCAAGCACTTTTGTCATCATTGTAGCAAAAAAGACAGGACCGGAAAAGTCTTTATCGTATGTAGGGGTGCCCTGGGATATTTTATTGGACACAGGGGTGCCTTGGCAGCAGAAAGGTTGAGAACCCCTGCTCTAGTGGCCTTTTCCTAAATACCCCATATTTTCCTAATCACCCGCGTCATACACAGTTCCTCCGAGCGGCGAGCCCAGTCATATACTTAATAATACCAATTTCGACCCACTAACAGGGTATAGAATTCCCACTATCACACACCCATCATACTCCTTTACCTAACCCTACACTACATTCTCTTCTTTAAGACATGTCTGACTACCCCGCATTATCCATCAATTTTCTCGTCACTTCTCAGTCCCCCTTCCTGCATCTCTGTGACTCAATCCACGTCCTACCACTCCACGCCGGTCCCTTCAAATATTTTACCTAAATTATCCTATACGCTTTGGATCACCTAAGCTCTTGCTTTCACCAGACAGACATACAGATCCGTATACTTTCCCTCACTTAGGCCTGCTCTTGCACGTAGCCTCCTAACTCGACATCTTGTCAACCCTTTTCCTCAGCGCCTCCTAACATCAGCCCTAGCTCGTCCCTACAATATGACCAATAACTCATCGTCGGGCCGCCGCTTCTATATATTCAACAAAAATTTGCAAGTTTCATCCTCCTGCTCACAATGACATGGCACAAATACAATAAACTCAAAATAAGCAGGTCGACAGCGGCCTCCTGTTTCTAATAACAACACAACCATCAAAAAGCTCATGATTGCCCCTTCACTGAACAACAAGCGCGCTGCCGTTAATTTTGGACAGTCTAAATCTAACATCACACCACCAGTCCTGCATGCAAACAATACATATATCCACCCTGGGTCCTACTGTGGCTATACACGACCATAAATATTCCAATCACCCCACGTTCCCCCATCCTCCAGAGAGCCACCACTGTGTACTGCAAATCCCCAACTTCCCGGCTCTTTTTCTGCGTGCTCATTATGTGAACAAATCAGAACGGGTCTCTACACGGCACCAGATTGTCGTATATTCCTAAATGAATCTACTATTAATTACAGCACAGTGAGGTCGCTAACTGGATGAAGGGAAAGATCACAGTGTGATAGAACCATGGTCCTCATCTGGACTCCCAAAAATAGCCAGTAGAGAATAAGTTTGTACAGCCAAACAACCAGAAGCTATGGTCCAATATTCATTTAATTGCAGCGTGGGCCGAGAGTGGAATAATGCATTAGTTACATACAGCAAACGTATTTCATTCAAATGACACATGAGTTGTACAAAAGGATTGATGAGGTAAATCACAATAGCCCTCTCTACATCAAAGACAGTATTGCACATACATATTAGTCATGTTATATTATGAAATAAGACCATAGTACTCCTTGTCACCACATGATTAAACCTGGGTCTAAGATATACAGTTTTACTCACATAGGGACAAAGTAGAAACCATGGTCGGTGGTGGGTGATGGAGGCGCAGACTCAGACCCCCTGGGGAACGGTCGTGGTGTGTCATGAGCTGGCCTGCCTCTCCTCACCAAAACCCACTGTTTTATACCCTGACTTCCCACATAGTTTCCTTGCCTCCACACATGGCGCCCCTCCCCAGATGGTCAGCCCCCCCTTGACCTCCCCGCCGGTGTCTTCTTCCAGTTCTCAGCAGCGAGGAGGTCCAACGACCTCAGACCTTTTAACATTCCTTTCTGGGGCTTATTTCTGGGGCTTATCGGTCCCAACATGTCCTTCCTCGTGGGTTGTGGCCCCCTCCTTTTTGGTCTGTGGTTTTGTTTCTGTTATGGTTTGTAACCGACCCCAATCGCACAACACAAGACAGGTATGATGGTTTGCCAAGAAACAGATATTTATTGAGAGACAGGGAAAAAAGGGCACCGTCCCTTTAAGGGAGAACACAAATACAGGAATATAACAAGAGGGGAAAAACTAGGTGCCTTTAAGAGGCGGGCAGGAAAAGGGAACACTAAGGGAAGGTTAAAGGAACGCTAGGGGAAAGTTTAAAGGAACAGAGGAACTAGAGACTAGGAGAGGTCGGGACAAGGAGAGCTAGGGAACAGGAGAACAGGGGGCTAGGAGAACTAGGGACAAGGAACTAGGTGGAACTAGAAGGGGAGGACTTGGGACCAGGAACTAGGGGGAACTAGAAAGGGGAGAACTAGGGACAGAGGGGACTGAGGCCCGCGGAGGCGGGCTGGGGACAGGGAGGAACTGGGGACAGAGGCCCGCGGAGGCGGGCTGGGGACAGGGAGGACTGGGAGGACTGGTGGGAAAACATCTGGGCCGCTCTGCAGAACAGAGGAGAGGGTTAATATTCAAAAGGGAACAAACAGAGCAGATGCAGAACAGTCCAAATAAACAAAGTAACAAAGTAATAATATCTTCGTGTGACAAACACACAGGGGGAGATGTAATGTCCAAAAATACTATCTAAGTGAGAACAAAAACAGAGTGGGAGATGAAATGTCCAAACTACTAACTAAGTGAGAACAAAAAAGGAGGCATTACGCTGGGTGAGTGACATCACAATCAAAACTCACCCAGGCGTATGCGTAATGGTACAGGAACAGCAGCGGGACGAGGGCAAGAGGCATTACGCTGGGTGAGTGACATCACAATCAAAACTCACCCAGGCGTATGCGTAATGGTACAGGAAACGCAGCGGGACGAGGGCAAGAGGCATTACACTGGGTGAGTGACATCACAATCAAAACTCACCCAGGCGTATGCGTAATGGTACAGGAAACGCAGCGGGACGAGGGCAAGAGGCATTACGCTGGGTGAGTGACATCACAATCAAAACTCACCCAGGCGTATGCGTAATGGTACAGGAAACGCAGCGGGACGAGGGCAAGAGGCATTACGCTGGGTGAGTGACATCACAATCAAAACTCACCCAGGCGTATGCGTAATGGTACAGGAAACGCAGCGGGGCGAGGGCATCGCCACCGGGTGGCTGGCTGTCCGAGCCGAGGAACAGAGTGCTGGAACAGCGGCGGTGGCGAGGGTATCGTCACCGGGGTAGCCGCTGTCGGAGCCGGGGAACAGAGTGCTGGAACAGCGGCGGTGGCGAGGGTGTCGTCAACCGGGTAGCCGCTGTCGGAGCCGAGGAACAGAGTGCTGGAACAGCGGCGGTGGCGAGGGTGTCGTCACCGGTAGCCGACTGTCGGAGCCGAGGAACAGAGTGCTGGAACAGCGGCGGTGGCGAGGGTGTCGTCACCGGTAGCCGACTGTCGGAGCCGAGGAATAGAGTGCTGGAACAGCGGCGGTGGCGAGGGTGTCGTCAACCGGGTAGCCGATGTCGGAGCCGAGGAACAGAGTGCTGGAACAGCGGCGGTGGCGAGGGTGTCGTCCACCGGGTAGCCGCTGTCGGAGCCGAGGAACAGGGTGCTGGAACAGCGGCGGTGGCGAGGGTGTCGTCCACCGGGTAGCCGCTGTCGGAGCCGAGGAACAGAGTGCTGGAACAGCGGCGGTGGCGAGGGTGTCGTCCACCGGGTAGCCGCTGTCGGAGCCGAGGAACAGGGTGCTGGAACAGCGGCGGTGGCGAGGGTGTCGTCCACCGGGTAGCCGCTGTCGGAGCCGAGGAACAGAGTGCTGGAACAGCGGCGGTGGCGAGGGTGTCGTCCACCGGGTAGCCGCTGTCGGAGCCGAGGAACAGGGTGCTGGAACAGCGGCGGTGGCGAGGGTGTCGTCCACCGGGTAGCCGCTGTCGGAGCCGAGGAACAGAGTGGCGCGCCACACCTTGGTGTGCACGTCGGAACCGAGAGACGCCTCGGGGTGCGTCTGCGAGGAGGAGTGTGCCAAGCACGAGGATCCTTGGAAGATGCGCGTTGCGCGCTGGAGACTGGAGAGCGTGCCAAGCCCTTGAAGATGCGCGTTGCGCGCTGGTGACTGGAGAGCGTGCCAAGCCCTTGCAGATGCGCGTTGCGCGCTGGTGACTGGAGAGCGTGCCAAGCACGAGGATCCTTGGAAGATGCGCGTTGCGCGCTGGAGACTGGAGAGCGTGCCAAGCCCTTGAAGATGCGCGTTGCGCGCTGGTGACTGGAGAGCGTGCCAAGCCCTTGCAGATGCGCGTTGCGCGCTGGTGACTGGAGAGCGTGCCAAGCACGAGGATCCTTGGAAGATGCGCGTTGCGCGCTGGAGACTGGAGAGCGTGCCAAGCCCTTGAAGATGCGCGTTGCGCGCTGGTGACCGGAGAGCGTGCCAAGCCCGAGGGTCCGGGAGATGCGCGTTGCGCGCTGAGGACTGGAGAGCGTCTGCGCTGGTCTGGATGTGCGTCAGGACGAACAGCTGCGCGGGGGTCTGCAGTGGAACGCTGGGGTGCCTCCCGTGGAAGTACAGGGAGCGCAGACCAGTCTCCCCCACAGGCAACGGCGACAGCTGGTGAAGGCTGGAGCAAACATCTCGACGCCGGAGAATGGAACAGCATAGGCAGACAGAGGATCTCCCGAAAGAGTCTAGATGTTTAGAGAATATGACTCGGCAAGTATACAACACGACCCCACGCCGAAACGAGGGGAAGAGCCCTGGTATTTAAAGCCCACAGGGGAACTAATTAGCCTGCCACCACAGGTGCGAGAGGTAATTGATAAATAGTCCAGGTGTGGCCACTGAGAGTAAACGAGAGTAAAGAACGAGAGGGTGGGGGCTAGAGAGAGTGAGTAGGGAATTCCTAACAGTAGGCTTAAAGAAAACAGAGAAAGTTGGTGAGCAGCGGACAAAACCTCACAGTTTCACCGTTCCCCAACTGTCTTCAAAACTCCTTGTATGTGTCACAAACAGTTTTTAGCATGAGGGGGCTTTTATGACCTGCCCCCGGTGTCTCCAACTGTTTTCTTCTAATTGCCGTTGAGTTAGTCGTTTTAACATGGGGGGTTGGCCTGAAGGCTCCCCAGAATGTCACAAAACCCTGCTGCCTGCTACTGGTTGTTCCATCACTTCTGAGAGTCCATGTGATGAACTATTTACCATAGATATTTTCAGTTTTCAGGGTTAATCTAACATTTTGATTATGAAATCTTAGTCAAGGATACCACACTGACAAAGCCGTGCAGTGATAGGCCAGAAGTCAGTTCGATCACATCCAGCTCGATTGCTTTATCCTGTCTGGGTAACCCGGATGTTGGGTTTTTTACGTCGAAATCCACACACCGCAATTTTTGACATCGAATTATATACACCGCAATTATGCATCGAATTTTTTAATGAACACTGCATTTTTACATTGAATTTTATTATGCATTCGAATTTTTTTATTAACACTGCATTTTTGGTAAACTCTGAGCAAAAGAATTCAGATACATGATTTTCAAAGTATTTATTTGCAATGCTATAAATTCGGTGTCTGAAACTATAAATGCGGTGTCTGGAACTATAAATGCGGTGTCTGAAAAAATTCAGATACATGTTTTCAAAGTTATTATACATGTTTTCAAAGTAATTATTTTCAATGCTATAAATTCGGTGTCTGATTAAATTCAAATACTTATGGCACTCATTTGCTTCCATAAGCTTCACCTTGTTTTGTTTTGCTACTGCCTTGGAAGTATTTTTGTTACACTTCTCCCCTGGCTCGAAGTGTTCGAATTAAAGGAGCAGTGCTCATTTTTTGACAATCTACCTTTACCTCTCCCTCGTATCTGTTTGCGCCTGGGCCCTCTGCTAACAATCCCTAACAGAATGAACCGACCATGTCTGGACCCAGCGAACAGAACGAGGGAGGCTTTGAGCGCCTTGGAGGCGTTCAGACTGGGGGATGTTCCTTCCTCCTCCTTGGAGGAGAGGAAGGAGGTTTTGCGTCTGCTCTATTCACTCAGGGAGTGGCACCCTGAGCTGGCCCCACAGATGGAGGAGTATGGCAGACACTGGATCAAGTGCCTATTCCAGCCTCCAGCCTCCAGTCAAGCCCCTACTGCTGGTAAGGCCTCTACCACCAGCATAGCCTCACCTCAGTCACCTGCTAGGGTACCTACTGCTAGCACTGGCCTTATGGCTAACCCTGCCCCTGTGGTTAGCCTAGCGTCCCCAGCTAATGCTGCTAACCCCAGCCCTGTTAACGTTGCTCAGGTTGTTAGCTCAACCGTTAGCCTAGCGCCCTCAGCTAGTGCTGCTAACCCCAGCCCTGTGAACATTGCTTAGGCTGTTAGCTCAGCCGTTAGCCTAGCATCCCCAGCTAGTGCTGCTAACCCCAGCCCTGTTAACGTTGTAACGTATATTCTCAATGATTCTATGTTATAGCTATATGATCGTTCTCTAGTGTATAGTGGAATAGCTTACTCTGCTCGTTGTATTACCCGTTAAAGTAAACAGTTCATTCAAATGTGGTCCTTTGGAAATCACGTGGAGGCGGAGACAGCGCGGCAGGTGTAAACAGTCTGACCGTTGCTTTATTGGAATATCCAACAGCTTAAATTATCTGATTCACAGCATCAATTATTTCTATCTCTAATCAGCTTTTCCCGGAGGGCTTCTTAGTGGCGTCTCTTATTCTCGAACTGGTGGGGTGGATTCTCCAGTCTCTGCATCTCCGTTCTCTCTGCGTGTCTGTGTCTCTGCGTCTCTGTCTCCCCTCCATCATTCAACCTGCAGGTTTTATAGAGAAGAGAGAATCCCCCCCGCCCTTGCGCCATCCAGTGCCGTCACCCCAGAGAGCATGCTTTTCTATTGGCTAGAAGGTCTCCCCTCTAAGTGACAGTCATTTGCGTCTTGCGAAACAGCGTTACAAGGTGACCTTACAGAGGGGACAGGAACTAGTCTTCTCTTAGAATGATCTACCCAAGTGTCCCTGAATGCGACCCTCATACAGATTGAAATAATGGCCTGTTTGGACTGCTTAGCTAAAGTAAACAGAACTCTGGTGCTGGCCTTCAGGCCGTCATTTTCTGACTTAAAGTTAAGTATTGGGCCCTCCATCCCACTTTGTTGTGTGGGGAAAGAGGTTTCATCCTGTGGTCTCAGTACATCTGTATGAAACGATCACCCTTCCTTTGAACTGTGGGGCTGTGTAGTCATAAAATCTCTTCTAAACCTTACACAAACACGTTTTTCTGCTGGTCTCAGCTTATTTGAAGGCTATCCACATTTGTCCTTCCCTGACCTAATAACTAATTAACTTTCACAAATAACGTGTGACTCCATTACAGCTCTTACCAAGGCTGAGTTTTACAATTCTTGCCATGCGTATGGCAATGTTTAACCTAAGTCCATTTTTTAGAGGTAATCTGACCTCCCTCAGCTGTATTCAGTGTTTCCCCTCCGTACATCTCAAGGTAGCTTTTGGCCATCTGTCACAATTTAGACTGAGGCCAGTTAACAGCCTTCTTGTTGACTCAAATGTATGGTTAACCTAACAGGTGATTTGGCATGGCTGTGAGTCTCTATTTTTCTAAGAGAAAATAACCTAGTTCTTTGCTATTTCATATATGTGCATCATTTCTATTGTTTAATTTACAGGTTTTATTTAGATAAATATATGACAATCCACCCTTAGTGGGTTTCATAACCCACTATATAGCACCAATATGTTCTAAATTAAACATGTTAAACCATAATTATCATTTTTGCTAATATTTTAAAAAAATTCAAAAAATCCAAAATTTACACAAATCGAACTACCAAACCCATTTCCGTCTGTACAGTTACAAAATCATCATTCACTCTTTCCGTTGGCTTCTTCCCCAGTCACACACAATATCAGTTATTACTATGACTTTAGACTAAGAAAGCTGTTCCTGTTTTTACAAGGAAACACTCTTTCAATAACAGCTTTTTTGTTTAGACTATTTTATCCATGTTTACTTAGCTTCAATGTGTCTGTTTTGTGTAATTGACTCTGCAAGAAAAGATTAATACATCCTACCCAAAAGATTAACACTCTAAACATCGAGGGAGATTCAAACAAGCAACCATAAATCATCTCTTCTCCTTGAAAAGACCACTGAGGCCTCAATTATTCCTTAGCTTTCATCCCTGTCAGTTATCCCTATTCCAACCTCCTGAGGTGTTTTTACCGCTAAATTGTTTTGACCGTTGCTCCTCGTTGTATTTTGTGCTAAACACAGTTTTCTTCTTTGTTGTGGCCAGTCCTGGTACTGCTCCGATTTTCCACAGAAGGAAAGATTTTCCCTGTCCTTTTTGCTTTTTGGATTTGTTATTTACAAACACACAATGGATTGGAAGGTCTCATTTTCGCACAGATACATTTTTACTGTTCTGTATTTGACAACACTCTTTTTCCATATTCGTTATCTATATATTCCACAGCTTCAATTGTTAATATTCAATCAAATCACCTTTGTCTCATTCATTTTTGTGCTGTACTATTTTACTAGATCAAATATCTCAAGTTCAACACAATCACCACTCCACCCTTGAAAGTGGAATAACCATTTATTACACTATCAATACCTTGTTTCCAGACAGCCTCCTCGGTCCGGACAGCCAGCTCTAGACGAGGCCAACCACCAAAAGAACCTATGTGCATGGTAACAAACCACAGTCCCTTTAAACACACATCCCACACACTCCGCCAGCTTTCAACAAGCCGGTGCAGAGTCTCCCATAAGCCAATTATCAATTTCACATGTCTGCACCCTACTTGAAAACTATTTGGCCAATGGCGACCAAAATCTACAGAGCTTACCTATAAACAGAGAAACACGTTCGCCCAACACTTACCAAACCCAAAAAAGTGACACAACTCCCCAGAATCTACTCCTGGACTCTCAATGAGCGGAAAACAAAACCATGAACCAGCTCTCGTCCACCCTTAGTTTCCAGCCCATTATATCAGACATTCCTACCAGTCCCGCTGTGTCCCCACCACCTGCTATCCCCAACCGGCGAGAGATCCCTCCCAGCCAGTCAGTTCCTAAAAAAAATTGTGTCAAACAAAAACAAAGAAAATTGCAAACAAACATAAACAAAAATTTGTGAGTGCCTTCATGCAACACACCCATCCACAGAATTAAACTATCAGCTAGAGGCATAAATACCCCCGCATAATCACTAAGAAATAAAAATTAAAAATTAAAAAGAAATGAAGTAAAGAAATTAAATTAAATTTTTTTTTTTTTTTTTAAGTCTCCTTGACCACCCTTGGATCAAGTATGTATAATCACTACTAAAATAGTCCTTTGTTATTAATTCTGTTTAATATTATGTCTAATATCAACTGTTTAACCCTTCTCTGACACCGTCTGGTTCAGAGTTCACATGACCACAAGAGCCATTGCGGTGACCATTTTTCTCTCTCTCTCCAATCTGTGCAGCCGGGCCAGGCTGTACAGGTGGGAGATACCAAAAATCGTCCACCATACCATTCTCCCTTACGTTTTCCTCACTGCCACAGCAAGAGTTGATCAGACACACTGTAGCAAAAAGGAAAACCCATGTTTGGTCTATTAATTAACTGTTAGTATGATTGGCTCATGCATCTGTCAGTCATTTCATCTCTCCCTGTTAGTTGCACATCCATCTTAGTCGCTTCCACTCATAATCTAATGTACCAACGCTTCTATATATTTTTTATTCTATTTTTATTCCAATCAGTCCTTTTTCCCATTTTAACTTATTAATAACTCTATTTTCCCGAGCACTATTAGCTTCGCTTTTGCATTCCTGCTTCGTTCTTATTCAACCTATGGCCTTTGCAGACACAACCTCTTTACACCCCTTCTGAAAATGTTCCAACTTTCCACATGTCCAGCAACTCTGTTTTCTGATGGACTCTTGCTTTCTATTGGACTCTTGCTGAGCCCGCCACCCTTTGCCACATGATCGAGCGAGATGGCCGATTTCTCCACATTTCCAGCACTCAGTTGATGCCGGCCATCCAAGCGGTCCCCCTCTTTGTCGTCCATTCCCTCCTTGGGGCTGCCAGTTCTGTTGTCTGGATGAGAGAGGGACATACCTGTTCTTCCCAGCCGCCGCACCTTGGGCCTTTTGTTGTTGGGAGGGGCCTGGAAACTCACCCCCCCTGCGGCTGTCATCATTCCCTCGCTGCTCCGCTCCCTGTTCAGGTAACAGGGCAAGTGACTTCTCTTGTTCACTGAGTCCTTGTTCTGCAGTACGAAACATGATTTCCAAAATTACATCACTCATGATCACAGTCTGTTTCGCCAGCTCTTGTTCTAGCACCTCCCTCTCACGTGTGACTTGGTCAACCGCCAGCTGCTTCTCCACCAGTTTTCTACGGACTGTCTCATGTCTTTCGGACGCTTCCGTGAATGCTCTCTGTCTTTCTGGAGAGAGGCACGTCATCCTCTCCTCCTCCTCCACCCTGGCCCTCGCTGGCTGGCTCCTTGTCTCCGGCCCACGCCTCTCATCCTGGCTTTGGTCTCGAGGGACGACTGGACTGGGCTGTGGAAACTGTTTGTGTACATTTCCATACCTGCTATCGGTCCCTGTTTCAGCCGTACGGCCAGAGTGGACTTCGTGGGACGGCTGTAACAACGCCGCTCGCTTCCGTCGCTTTCTTTGTTCCTCGGTTAAATCGTAGTCTCCAGCAATGGACACTCCAGTGTGGCTCGGTTCTGGTTGGAGTAAAACCGTTGTCTCTGGTTCTCTCTCCTGTAAGACCTCCTGTATTGGAATCAAAGTCATTATTTCCAGTCCCTCTGTTATACTGGTCACCTGAGGAAATTCCATCACATCCCACTCAATCAGATTAACTTCAGATATCAATCTTTCTATGGGAGTGTCTGCAAAGGTTGTCGGCCTATTGCTATTGTCTGCATTACTTCTTTTCATCGCTCTTCGTGCTCTCTTTTTCTGTTTTTTATTTTTGTTTCTCAATCTATAACAGCCTCCTTTTTTATACTTAAATACAAGGTTTTGTAAAGGCCTGAATCTCTTTGGCCATGGCTTCTTCACTTCTATTGTGATATTTCCAGTCATTGACATAGACAGATTGTCTACTTTTGCTATTGTTATTGCTTCTAAACCTTCAGTTGTTTCTATCAATGTTCCACTAAGGTGAACTTCCTGTGTACCCGACATTCTCACCACTTCCAAACACACCTGCAATCACCGTTTGGAAGAACAAGTTTCTCTGTGTCCAAACCTATTTTTCGCTACTTGAGTTAAAATTCACCCACACTATCAGATTTATACCGGTGCAGACAGGGATTGACAATTTTCTTATCATTCATACTATACCAAGGCTCATATAGCCGTTTCCCCAATTGGTATTGAAATCGTCAGAGCCCCAGTCCTCGCCGAGCCTGTGCAAAAAGAAAGCAAAAACATAACACTTAATACAGTGGCATTTCCCTTGTCATTTCCTCAATATTTATGCATTGGAAATGTCGGGCATTCCTATACTAATTCTTCTAGAGAGATTCGGTGTGATCTACTTGAATATAACGATACGGCTTTACTTGTTTTTGTCCGTTTGTCCAACCGGAAACTGGAGGTTCCAATCCTTTGTGTGTTCCTTTCACCTTTGGTTCTCTGGGGAACATAATCATTAAGTTCCACACAACCTATCAATTCTAACAAATGGTAAACTTGGTTAGCCATCTGTTCCAATTTCTTTTTGCCTTGATGAAATTGTCATAATTTATACTTTAAATGACTGCTCCGCGTATTAACTATGTATAAATGTAATATTAACTTCCCTACTTGCTTTCTACTATGAAAATCAAAAACTATACTTCTTCCTACATTTCTCACCACATTTACATCTCACGCCTTCATCACATTCTTTATACAACATCATTCTACATTATTTTTCCACACATACCCCCTCACACCACCAAAAAAACCTTTTGGTGGCGTCACTGCTTCCAACCACTATCACAGGAAAAAATTAATCTTTAGCAACTTAGGTCACTAAACCCCTGACCGTTACATAGCCCAGTTGTCCACGTTATTAAATTCATGAACCCCAGTACTATACCCACCGCAACATTCCCCATGATCCCTGAATCCACAGAGACCCGTCATTTCACAGCCCAAAGCATCCTCCCTCAGTTTCGAACCTGAACGAAAACACCCCAAGCCCCCTTCCAAGGAATATCACAACTCGTCCAACCATCACCTGTACCGGCACCTATTTCACATACATAACAGCTACGTAGTTTAAAACAACCACCCAACCAATAACACACAACAAGATGCAAAGCCAACCCTGCCTCCAAGGACCCCAACCGAAGGGGGAAACTAGGGGACTGGCACCTTCCCTAAAATGAAAAACAAAAAACACGCCACAACCGTCTCTAACCAAACCCAACCTAATGTAAAACCCATCTCCCTTATAACAAATGCTCAAACTCCTTGCCCCCAGCCCAAACACACACGCCACACTCAAGAGGGCCAGTCTGGGGGTTGGAGGGACCCCAACTAGAAACGGTCCGTAACGTACCCACAATCCATTTGAAGGCAAGGCATCGAGGGGGGGCGCACGTGGAGAAATGAAGGGAGGGAGAGAAGGAGAGACACAGGGAGAAATACAAGGAGAGACAGAGGGGGGAGAGACATACATACGGAAGAGGAGTTCCCAAACGACCATGAATATTAACTTATCCTTCCGTAAAGTAAACACTATTTTAATACAACCACTGCCTCAAGCCCACCATAAGGGCAACCTAACTCGAATACTCTAACTAACTGCATGTCATGTATGTCCTGATGAACCGAAAATGGGGGACCCTGATGTAAACAAGACGAAAGTCTTTCCCTGGTCTGCATCCCCTTAACAATCGTGTGTATTGAGCCGTACTGTATTGCACCCATTCTGATAAAGTTTTCAATCAACCAATCAATCAACAGAGTCCATCTGGGAGAGAGGGATAGACAGAGGGAAGGGGAGATACCGGGAGGGAGGGAGGGAGGGAGAGCGGGAGGAAGACAGGGAGGGAGAGAGGGAGGACAGATGAAGGGAGGGGGGGCACAGACAGATGAAGGGAGGGGGGGAGCTATGCCGGGAGGGGGGGGCACAGAGAGGGAAGGAGGGGGGGATGCTATGAAGGGAGATTTCCAGAATCAACCAGCAGACTTCACCGTACAGCCTGGTCCAGTTAACCCACAGCTTAATACAACTAATGGTCTTTGCATGGAGTTCCTAAAAGCCACCACTATACCCCAAGGGACGGAGGGAGGGAGAAGGGAATGGGGGAGGGAGGGATGCAGGGAGAGAGGGAGGGAGGGAGGGAGAGGGGGAGAGAGGGAAAGAAAAAGAGAGACGGCGAGACGAAGGGAGGAGGGGGGGATGGGGGGAGGGAGAAGGCGGGCCGAAACCCCACCTGTTCAAAAAGGCCTTCGACTGTCAGCCTCCTATTTTAACTTTATCGCCCTCGTTTTTTAAATCCTCCGTTTATTCTATGTTTCTAATTAACCATGTTCTATTTCTTCCCTATAACTGTTTTAAACCTGTAGCGTAGCACTCTGGGATCCCATCGAACAAAAGGCGCATCACAAATCCAATCCATTATTATCACTATCATGTGTGGCTGCCATCCTGGCGGACATCTGTGCTCTACTGAGTGCACCCTTCTAGTCCAGCGAGAGCGCTGACGCTCCGTATTTGAGCAGGGTTGCCGTCTGTCAACACAAGTTGGAACCCTGGAGGAAGCGATATAAGGAAACAAATTGCCAATAACTGTGAAGTTATCTTCGAACCCGTATCAGGAAATAAGCCTCCACACATCTGGTTAAATTAAATGCGAAACAAGACCTCATGTGCGTCTCATGTTACAAACTTGTCCTTGTGAGCAGAGCGCATCACAACTACATCTAAAGGTGCATTGTTTGCAAACATTAGAACGGACACGTGACTCATACGCACACAGGAACGGGAGAGAGGGAGGGAGGGAGGGAGAGAGGGAGGGAGGGAGGGAGGGAAAGAGAGGAGAGGGAGGGAGGGAGGGAGGGAGGGAGGGAGGGAGGGAGGGAGGGAGAGAGAGGAGAGGGAGGGAGGGAGGGAGAGAGAGGAGAGGGAGGGAGGGAGGGAGGGAGGGAGGGAGGGAGGGAGGGAGGGAGGGAGGGAGGGAGGGAGGGAGGGAGGGAGGGAGGGAGGGAGGGAGGGAGGGAGGGCGGGAGAGAGGGAGGGAAGGAGGGAGGGAGGGAGGGAGGGAGGGAGGGAGGGAGGGAGGGAGGGAGGGAGGGAGGGAGGGAGGGAGGGAGAGAGGGGAGGGAGGGAGGGAGGGAGGGAGGGAGGGAGGGAGGGAGGGAGGGAGGGAGGGAGGGAGAGAGAGAGAGAGAGAGAGAGAGAGAGAGAGAGAGAGAGAGAGAGAGAGAGGGGCACAGAGAGGAGACACAGAGGGGTGGGGGGGGCTCACGCAAGTCCCGTCACAGCACAGCATGTGAAGGAGAGGTGGAACAATCTACTAGGCAGCACCGCCCTCTGGTGCATATGTTCGCACATCACCTCTATTGCACTACAGTACCCCCAACGTCCTATAGGAGGAGCCCTCACCCTCCTAATACAACTGCGTCATCACGCCGCCACCCACTTCATGGCGTCAGCTAACACGCTCAATATGTGAACCCTAATTCCCAGAATCCTCTGTACCGACTCGCAGTCCATCATTTTCAAGATGGCTTCCCACGAGACGTCATCACAAGAGCTTCACGTCCTGTTTACAAACACGAGGTCTCGCTGTCAGCCAAAATAGCATCACGCGATACCCCGAGACTCCCAGCATGCAACATTGTTAGCACAGGTAGCTTTAGCATGTTAGCATAGTTAGCTTAGCGTTTTTAGCATAGTTAGCTGTCCACTGCTAACACCATTAGCTTAATACTGTTAGCCCAATTAGCTTAGCTCAATGTTGCTATCGCTCGATTAGCCTAGCAAGGCTAGTTAGCTTAGCCTAGCCCCTACAACCCATTTCCTATACGGCCCACTATCCTGTTGATTTGAGCGGCACAACACATCGCGACGTTTTGCACAACCCAGTCATACTTTATAACATAATTTTAACTTTATTAAGCATTCGTTTATAAATCCTACAGTAACATTTTCTAGTTTGCCCGCCCGTCCGGCCCCGGCCGGCTCCGTATTTTAAATCTAACGCTCCCGATCCAGCCCCGTATTTCAAATCTAACGCACCCCCTCTAGGCCCATCCAAACAGACGCACCCTAGTGACGTCATCAGTGGTGGCCGCGATCTGCCATTAATTCATTGAAGCAGAAGAAGAACCCTGCTTTCTTTGATCTTTACCACATTAAACCACGACCTTATTACCACTGATTCAAAAAAATTCAAAGAACGTCACACATCCTTTTGGTTCCATCTCACTCGCCATTCACTCAATTCATTCGATATCGCAACGCAGCGTCCATACGGTATGTACGTCGTTCTCGCGGACAGTGTTATGGTGTCTCCGTGGCCGTTTCCGTCCCTAGAGTTATCATAATGATACAAAAAATACTGGCATCCACTTCATAACCTCTAGCAGACTCATTTACACACATTCTCTCTCATCCGCACAGTTACACTCATACTTTCATTCAGCAACATAATCATCTTTAGCACTGGTTAACCTTGTATATCATGTAGCATCATTTGGTAGCCTTTCAGCCACCAGGGATAGCATTATAGCGTCGTCCGGTAGCCTCTCAGCCACCAGGGATGAAGCTACAAGTTCCGTCATTTCAACACATTATTAGCCCCCAGCATTTCCCGTTAGCTCGCAACGTAGCTTAGCATGTATTAGCCCTGCGTTGTACAGCATTAGCTCTCGGGTATAAAACGGCTTCATTCCGTATACTGCAGCAATATAGTAATCCGCGACGTTTAGCGTTATGATGACGTACGTTTGATCATAGCTATGATACCATGCATGTGTCATCCCATTTCATCTAAACAACATATATACATTGTTACATACCAAAGTCCTTTAAATATATAATGCCTCATCGCTTCTAAGTGCAGTTTTTTAGTTCGAACATAAGCGCAGTTCTTTCTAACCCCCCAGTGCACAAGTGCTAATTTTTCCGAGGTTTAAGAGGACTACCTTACGCGCTCCAGATCCCTTGTTCCGTAAGAATTAAACGGATTCGTACGACGTCGATTTGTCTTTAGCAACGTACAAACCAGACGTCTCTAGTTATTGTCATTGCATTTGAACCTACGATTCTAAACAAGAGTCTCTGTCGCCTAACCTGGCGCAATCCTCCAGCCCCTCAGCAGTGCGCGACCTGAACTATATTATTGTCCAACCCGATCGCGCCAATTCCCTTCATTACATTAGTGCCGATACGGCTGTGCGCTCAATCGTTTAACTCGATCGCGCCAATGCAACCATTCCCTACCCCTGTTCGAAATCTGCCCAAACAAACCCCGACAATACAGACACATCTTCAACTCACCGTTTGACCTCTGCTGGTTGTTGTTGCTCGAGGATGGTGTAGTCAGGCGTCGTTGCTCTGCTCTGAGAGTTTTTGAAGTTCTGTTGTCCTTGTCCTGGGTTCCGTTCGGATGTACAGACCGGCAGTCACGGCGCCAGATTAACGTATATTCTCAATGATTCTATGTTATAGCTATATGATCGTTCTCTAGTGTATAGTGGAATAGCTTACTCTGCTCGTTGTATTACCCGTTAAAGTAAACAGTTCATTCAAATGTGGTCCTTTGGAAATCACGTGGAGGTGGAGACAGCGCGGCAGGTGTAAACAGTCTGACCGTTGCTTTATTGGAATATCCAACAGCTTAAATTATCTGATTCACAGCATCAATTATTCCTATCTCTAATCAGCTTTTCCCGGAGGGCTTCTTAGTGGCGTCTCTTATTCTCGAACTGGTGGGGTGGATTCTCCAGTCTCTGCGTCTCCGTTCTCTCTGCGTGTCTGTGTCTCTGCGTCTCTGTCTCCCCTCCATCATTCAACCTGCAGGTTTTATAGAGAAGAGAGAATCCCCCCCGCCCTTGCGCCATCCAGTGCCGTCACCCCAGAGAGCATGCTTTTCTATTGGCTAGAAGGTCTCCCCTCTAAGTGACAGTCATTTGGGTCTTGCAAAACAGCGTTACAAGGTGACCTTACAGAGGGGACAGGAACTAGTCTTCTCTTAGAATGATCTACCCAAGTGTCCCTGAATGCGACCCTCATACAGATTGAAATAATGGCCTGTTTGGACTGCTTAGCTAAAGTAAACAGAACTCTGGTGCTGGCCTTCAGGCCGTCATTTTCTGACTTAAAGTTAAGTATTGGGCCCTCCATCCCACTTTGTTGTGTGGGGAAAGAGGTTTCATCCTGTGGTCTCAGTACATCTGTATGAAACGATCACCCTTCCTTTGAACTGTGGGGCTGTGTAGTCATAAAATCTCTTCTAAACCTTACACAAACACGTTTTTCTGCTGGTCTCAGCTTATTTGAAGGCTATCCACATTTGTCCTTCCCTGACCTAATAACTAATTAACTTTCACAAATAACGTGTGACTCCGTTACAGCTCTTACCAAGGCTGAGTTTTACAATTCTTGCCATGCGTATGGCAATGTTTAACCTAAGTCCATTTTTTAGAGGTAATCTGACCTCCCTCAGCTGTATTCAGTGTTTCCCCTCCGTACATCTCAAGGTAGCTTTTGGCCATCTGTCACCATTTAGACTGAGGCCAGTTAACAGCCTTCTTGTTGACTCAAATGTATGGTTAACCTAACAGGTGATTTGGCATGGCTGTGAGTCTCTATTTTTCTAAGAGAAAATAACCTAGTTCTTTGCTATTTCATATATGTGCATAATTTCTATTGTTTAATTTACAGGTTTTATTTAGATAAATATACGACAGTTGCTCAGGTTGTTAGCTCAACCGTTAGCCTAGCGCCCTCAGCTAGTGCTGCTAACCCCAGCCCTGTGAACATTGCTCAGGCTGTTAGCTCAGCCGTTAGCCTAGCATCCCCAGCTAGTTCTGCTAACCCCAGCCCTGTTAACGTTGCTCAGGTTGTTAGCTCAACCGTTAGCCTAGCGCCCTCAGCTAGTGCTGCTAACCCCAGCCCTGTGAACATTGCTCAGGCTGTTAGCTCAGCCGTTAGCCTAGCATCCCCAGCTAGTTCTGCTAACTCTCGCCCTGTGAACACTGCCCAGGCTGTTAGCCCAGCCGTTAGCCTAGCTTCGGCAGCTAGTAGTGCTAACCCCAGCTCTGCTAACACAGTCCAGGCTTTCTCAACTAGCTCAGCATTGACTGCTAGTTTAGCCTCTTCTGCTAGCAACTTAGCACCTAAAGCTAGCACCTCAGCTCTCCCTGCTAGCCCAGGCCCTGTAGCCCCTGTAGCCAATATAGCCGTGTCAGCTGCTTCCTTAGCTTCCCCTGCTAGGTTAGCCACTGCTAGTTCTACAGGCCCTACAGCTAAACCTTTGGCTTCCTCAGTTAGGAGACTCAGTGTGGTTCCGGCCCTTAGTACAGGCTTAGCTCCCCCTGCTACTGCTAGCAAGTCTAGAAAGGCTAGTAAAGCCCTCACAGTTAGCAGGGCTTCTTCAGTTAACTTAGCCTCTACTGCCAGCCTAGCCCCTGTTAGCTTAGCCCCGGGTGCTACGCCCGGCCCGGTCTCCACGCCCGGTCCGGCTCCCACGCCTGACCCGGCCTCCTCGACTGGTCCGGCTACCAGTTCCCCTCGACCCCCTCTCCTGGCCTCTGTCCCCGTCTCCGGTCCTCCTGATCCCGTGCCCCGTTCTCCCCTCTCCGGCCCCGTTCCTCTGCCCCGTTTCTCCTGTGCCCCTCCTGGGTTCCTGTCACCGCTCCCCTGCCCCGGTGTCGCTCGTCCCGGCCTTGTCCGTCCTGACTTTTTTTCCCCCCGGACTCTCCCTATGTTCTCCCGGCCCCCTGTCCTGCCCGTTCCCGGACGGTCCCTTTTGACGTCTGGGAGCCGTCTGTGGAGGGGGGGGGGTACTGTGAGGATTTGCCAGTCCCTGAACCCTTTTTCCCTGTCTACTCTCCTCAGCAGCCCCCACCCTTGCAGGAACTTTTCCCTGCCTCCTACTCTCCTCAACAGCCCCCACCTTTGGACATTCTTTTACTCTTGGCGTTTTTATTGTCTCCTGTGTTGTTTAACTGTGTTCTGTCTTGAGTCTCGTTCCCTTTGTAATTATTTATTAGTTCCTTGTATGTTTGTTACTCTGTCTAGTGTTCAGTCTTCTTGTGTAGTTAGTTCTGTATGCTTCCCTGTTTATTTTCCCCATTGGTCTGGTGTTTTCCTGTAGCCCTGTTAGTTCTGCCTTTTCCCTCATGTGTGTCTCATTTTGCTAATTGCCCTGCTGTCTCTAGTGTTAATTGTTTCCCCTATATCTGGTTTGTGTTCCCTACTATTATTGTCGGTTCATTGTTTCGGTTCCATGTTTGATATCCTCGTCCCTGTGTCATGTGCTGTTCTCCTGTGCTCATAGTAAGTTTCCCAGTGTCATTTAGTGTTGTGTTTTTGGACTTGCTCTCTTTATGAGATTATTCTTTGTTTTGTATTTTGCCCTTTGCCAGTCCTAGCTGAGCTTCACCTTGTTTTGTTTTGCTACTGCCTTGGAAGTATTTTTGTTACACTTCTCCCCTGGCTCGAAGTGTTCGAATTAAAGGAGCAGTGCAAATTTTTTGACAATCTACCTTTACCTCTCCCTCGTATCTGTTTGCGCCTGGGCCCTCTGCTAACAATCCCTAACAAACTGTCTCCACCTCGCTGTGTTGGGTAAAGTAACTAACACTGTTACACATACAGTATATTAGGATTCAATTAATTATTTAATCACAAGAGTTTGTAAAATTTGCAATTCTGGGCTAAACTGGCCATGGACTATTGGAGAACAAAGTAGAATACACGCACACACAACATCTCACCTCAATTTCACTGGTCTTGCAAAACAATTATTTCCATGGCTTTGGAGTATAGGTATGTGAAATGTATCAAAATGACGATGAAGTTGCAGGCTAATAATACCGCAAGCACATCTGCGAATCATGTTTGATTTCTCAAAACACAACTGAGTGACTGAAACACTAGCTGGTTATGACGTACAATTCGCGTATATTTCAATGGTGAATTCTGATTACTGCTCAGTTTCTTGGTTGCTGAGACAACAGTGAAAATATAGGCACATTTTTTAACTGGAAATGTTCCAAACAGATACAACCAGAAGTCAACAAATAAATTTAACTGGGTTTAAACACACTATAATATACAATAAACCACACAATTATAACATTTGCAACACTTTGGTGTCTCTGTGCTGACCCCCTGCAGTAGTCTCGTGGCAGCATTTGTAGTCTTACACAAAGGACTACATGAAAGTCAATGGAGAATGCTGGAAATGAATTCCCCCAAAATACTCCCACACGCTCAGTACACAATCAATCAACAATCAATAAACAAATATACAGATATTATTTCCCTGACTAAGTAATACTGTACAAAATAGATACTAATCCATACTGACTCATGAATACTAACATTAAACAGTGTTTAGGGCACATAAGAGTCTATTCTCTTCTTACTATTAAACCCCCTTCTGTACATTCCGGAACTCCCCCTCTAGAAAGGATTTTGGCTTCTCCATGTTCTGGTTGGCCAGCCAGAGATTCTGCAGAGAACAACGTGTGGGAGAGCACAGAGAGAGAACAGGGTCATTTGGTGAATTCATTCATTCAATTCATTCAAATAGAAATAACATTTTCACTCATATAACATTTGTTATTGAGGTATCTGTATCTGTGCATGGGCTTAGCAAGCATACTATGCAAGATACAAACAAAAGGCCTAAGCTAAATGTGTGGCTAGCCTGACCAGGGCTCAATCAAATAAACTCTGTTAGGGGTAATAAGTGCAATTAAGATCAATCAAATAACCATACACAAGTAAGGTGTTAATCCATTAACCATACATTTATTTGTATTCTTTTTTCCATGGGCTGCACCACGGACCGATGTAAAAATTGGCTGGGGGGGGGGGGGGGGGGGGGGCATTATAAATGCAAATATCATATCATATCATACACAAGTATCCACAATTAATATGTTAATCCATTAACCAACACAAGTATCCACAATTAAGATGTTAATAACATTTTCAATCAATCAATCAATCAATCAATCAAATAACAACCGCTAACTTCACTGTTAGATGGCATGCTTTGTAGCATGTATAGATGTAGCAGTAGCACTGTCTATCTGTATGTCATATATGTTATGATGCATTGAAAATGGGGGACCCTGATGTAAACAAGACGAAAGTCTTTCTCTGGTCTGCATCCCCTTAACAATTGTGTGTATTGAGCTGTACTGTATTGTACCCATTCTGCAATCTGTTAATAAAATGTTCAATCAATCAATCAATCAATCAATCAAATAACAACCGCTAACTTCACTGTTAGATGGCATGCTTTGTAGCATGTATAGATGTAGCACTGTCTATCTGTATGTCATATATGTTATGATGCATTGAAAATGGGAGACCCTGATGTAAACAAGACGAAAGTCTTTCTCTGGTCTGCATCCCCTTAACAATTGTGTGTATTGAGCCGTACTGTATTGTACCCATTCTGCAATCTGGTAATACAATTTTCAATCAATCAATCAATCAATCAATCAATCAATCAAATAACAACCGGTAACTTCACTGTTAGATGGCATGCTTTGTAGCAACCTGCCTCTGCAAAAGGACACTGTCGCACGAAGCGATTTCACTGGATGTCCCGGACACAATGGAAGTATGGATATATTCGTAACGAATAATTAAAAATATATACCGTTAACTGGAATATGTTAGTTGTTTACACAATGTTGGATTATGTAATTGGTTTTGTTAGATGGCATGCTTTGAAGCACCACACCTCCCAGCTGCTTCTAGACATGGAGGCAACTTCTTTTTTTGTTTTTTTACCTACTTTTTCTGCGGATGGTTTTGTGAATAAATCTCCATTATGCTTCAATTACTGTGTTTATTGTATAGGAATAAGGTTGGATGAATTCGGCCATTGTATAAAAGTATTACACCACTTGAAGTTGTGTGTTATAGAAATTAGATCACACCTATGGGGGTCTAATGACCCTCGGCTGCGCCTCGGGCCTAACAACCACCTAGGTGTGATCTAATTTCTATAACACACTCCGTGGCGTGATGTAATGCTTAAATACATCACAGTCCTTTTCATTGCATTTGTTCTTGGTATCTTTACAGTACATCTTAAGTTAGAGGTTATATATGATTGCAAGTAACTGAGTAACTGTCTAACTATGTATAACTGTTTCCACTGGAGGGCGCTATAGGCGGAGCTGTGCCGCCAGGTAGAGGTTATATAAGGAGATGCCGACTCCCCCTCTGTCTCTTCCACCTTCGCTCTCATAAGAGAACGATGTCTCATGTACTGCTGTGGACCAATGTGAAATAAACCACGCCGTTTAATGGCTAAAGATAGAAACCATGCCTCATGAACATATTATTGTCGCCCCATAGCTGACTCTGTCAACAGGTTATGGGCCCAGATCACGCAGGGGCGAAATAATAAAGGGTAGCAAGTTTAGCTGAAGTATAGGCTAGGTTAGCACTGGGAGCACCGCGTGGCTAGACGCTAGGCCAACAAGAGCTAAAGCTACGCCATCAACAAGAGGATGGCGACAAAAGGAAAGAGCAAATGGCCCTCGTTCAACGGAAGAGCCGAGGACTATGAGCTCTGGGAAGAGCGCATGTTATGCTGCATGCACGGTGCGGGACTGAAGACGACGATCTTGACGGCCCCCACGGGATCACTAACGGCGGAAGCGCAAGCCCTGGACGACAAGCATAATGCAGATGCATACTGTGAGTTAGCACCACTGCTCGACGACACAAGCTTGGGGCTGATATTCCGCGACACTAAGGACAAAGGCAGAGAAAGCCTGGAAGTGTTGAGAGAACATTATATCGGACAAGGAAGACCCAGAGTCGTATCCCTCTACATCATACTAACAGCACTGAAGACTGTGACCGAATACGTCATCAGAGCTGAGCAGATCTTTACGGCGCTGAAGAGTGCAGGAGAAGCACCAAGCGATGGACTAATGATGGCGATGGTGATGAGAAGACTACCGGAGCTGTACAAACCGTTCACACTACTGGTAACACACGGTTCAGCGGACATGACGCTGGGAAAGTGCAAGGCCAAGTTGCGAAATTTCGAGGCCTTAGAAGATACCCACCCAGCCGCCAGGAAGGCGGAAGAGAGGGTGCTGAAGGCCCGAGCGACGCCGAGAGAGAAGACCAGGCCCACGACGGAGCTGGCGTGTTGGCGATGCGGAGAAAAAGGCCATCGGAAAGATAACTGCACAAAGACTGTTTGGTGTAGCTTCTGCAAATCCACGGGGCACACAGACAAAGTGTGCAGGAAGAAACGCGACCAGAGCGCGCGGTACGCGCATGGACAAGATGGCGGCAGTGGACAAGATGGCGACGACGGTGGACGTGAGACGAATCGAGACGACGCCCGGAGAGTAGCGGGACAAGAGGACTTCATCTTCTGGGCGCAGACAGCGTACGTCACTCGGCCTACGCAGCTGCAGCAGGCCCAAAGGAAGGGACTGATCGTGGACACAGGTGCGTCGTCCCACGTCATCAACGACAGGAGTCGATTCAAGAACTTTGACAACACCTTCGACCCGGAGAGACACAGCATGGAGCTGGCAGACGGGAAGCGCACCTACGGGTTGGCGCAAGAGAGAGGAGACGCACAGGTATGCCTCATAGACAGTGAGGGGCGCCGGTGTACAGTGATGTTAAAGAGCGCTCTCTACGTACCCTCGTTCCCACAAGAACTATTCTCTGTAATATCTGCTACTGCGAACGGTGCCAAAGTGTTCTTCAATGAAGGTAAAAATGTTCTTGTAGAGCCTGACGGTACGCGATTTAACATAAAGGTGTACAAGAGAATGTACTATCTACAAACAGAGTGTAATAACAACGACAAGTGTAATAATAATGATATGTGTAATGTGACAGTCACGATATTCAGACATGGCATGAGATTATGGGTCATTGTAATTACGAGGATTTACTGAAACTGCAAGCAGTGACAGAAGGCATGCACATTGAAGGTGAAAAGCGTAGACCTGACAAAGAATGTGTAGTGTGCATAAAGGGGAAGTTCACTCAATCGAGAAACAGAAATCCCACAGAAAAAGTAAAGGTACCACTTGCGCTAGTTAACACAGATCTAGCCGGTCCAGTAAGCAACGAGTCCATAGGAGGCTTTAGATATGTACAGTCTTTTACAGATGTGTGTACAGGGGCAGTGTTTGTTTTGTTTCTCAAAGCAAAGAGTGACACACTCCAGGCCACGGAGAAATTCCTGGCAGACGTAACCCCTTATGGTAACATAAGATGCTTGAGGTCCGACAACGGAACTGAGTTCACAAATAGAGAGTTCCAATCACTGTTAAGAAGGAACAAGATAAGACACGAGACGTCATGTCCATACTCCCCACACCAGAACGGAGTGGCAGAGGGGGAATGGCGCACTATTTTCGAAATGGCTAGGTGTAAGCTAGTAGATAGTAACTTACCTAAGAGTCTATGGCATTATGCGGTGCAAGAAGCCGCTTACATCAGAAACAGGTGCTTTAATAAGCACACAGGCACCACCCCGTATACAGCACTGACAGGAAAGAAGTGTAATCTAGCTAGAATGCACCAATTTGGATCAGTGTGTTATGCTTACCAGCAGGACAGAGGAAAGCTTGAGTCCAGATGTGAAAAAGGACTATTTGTAGGGCACGACAAAGGAAGCCCCGCTTTCCTAGTCTATTATCCCGGTAAAGGGAATGTGCAAAAACACAGTGTTACAAAGGATCAGATTAAACCGAATATATATATTTATTGATTGATATATATTGCATAATATTTGTATATCGTTTGATATCCCTTGTATATTCCTTGTACATATACACGGAATATCCCTTTAGCCTAGTACAGACCATAATATTTCATTCTCCTATTGGACAGCGGTCCACAGGCGCCAAGGCCATGCCTCCAGAGTCAGGTTCAAAGCCACCGTCAAGACATGTCTGTACATGCCCGGCCTTGCCCAAGAATACGAGACAGAAATGAGGTTGGCACTAGATTGTTCGCCGTGCATATAAATATGGCGCAGGTGAATACAGAAGTAGAGTTACCAATAAGTTGAAGCCTCACCCACGATACAACGTGCGGTGAAGTATGGCCTGTTTGGCCCCAAATAAGAGCATTGAGACCGCGTGCGAATTAATAACTGAATTGTCAGAGTTTGGCGCTATACCGTCGAGTGCGACATATTTCTATTAAGTCAGTAATAGTCTATTTGTGTATAGTGTATCGTGCGGCTAAAGTTCTACAGTGACCAGCATCACCAACGCTTCTTCGTATCAGCTAGAGAGCTTATCCAGGCTGGGCTGCTTTCATGGCGCTTTCACCCGAGGAGCCCTAGACGAGAACCGCTTGGACATGTACACTGGATTAATCTACCCGACGACTACATAGCCCTTTGCGGCTGGATTATATTTGCTTTTGGTCCTGTGATTAATGGAGCGGAGAATCGCCGACGCCTACACGTGTGTGGGATTTACCCTGTGAGGAGCCACGTCGAGTCTGCGCCTCAGAGAGCCTGAGGCAGGCTAGCTTTCTTCCCTGTGGATCTACAGGCTACGGAGAACAGCTGTATTCTTCTGTGGATCAAGATCTTATTGCACCGTCTCCCGTACTCGGAGTCTCCTTATCATCGTTGACCCAGGCTCTACTACCGACAGATCCTCTACCCCTGCTGGCTTACAACCGGGGGGACCCTTCCAGTATCTCCCGCTATATATCACTAGTGTACCATAGATATAATTCCCTAAGATTCAGGTTGTATAATTACCTCCTGCGTAACCAGAGAATGGACATTCATTATTGATTTGCCTACGCACATTCCTTTGCCTTACAAGAGCATCCAAAGTAAAATAGAGAAGTATATTATGTACCTTTTGCTGCAATAAATACTTAATTACAACTTTGTGTGGAACCGATTCATTGTGGGAAGTGTTCATCATATTTATATATCATGTACTGTATGGCCAGTAATTAAAGTACATAAGACGGTAGTGGTTTAATGATACCATACTTATCAATACAGTCAGGGAATTGTACCCCTCAGTTACACACAGGATAATCAAGTTTGTCACAAAGACAACATGTGAGAACGAGACACAGACAGAGGAGCCATGGCTGGACTCTAGAGTAAGGTGGGAAGAAACAGAGACACCTCAGCCTAGTGTACTTAGCACGGTCGTGCAGACAGACAGTCAGCAACCCCCAGAGGACGATGACGAGGAGCACCCGAGGGTGATGTCACGTGCCCCAAGCAGTAGGAGGTATCCCTCACGGGAACACAAACCCCCAAAGTATCTGACAGACTATGCCCGGAGAGAAAGTGACGCGGATGACAGTACACTTACCAGCATTGATTACTGCTACAGAGTAGTAAGTGGAGTACCTCAGACCTTTAAAGAGGCCATAGTGTCCCCTGAATCAAGTAAATGGGAGAGAGCAATGGATGAGGAGATGAGGTCCCTAGAGGACAAACACACCTTTACTCTAACCAAGTTACCAGAGGGCAGACAGACAGTGGAAGGGAAATGGGTGTACTCAATCAAGGAGGGTATTGAAGGCCACGACAAGTACAAAGCCAGGTTCGTAGCTAAAGGTTACAGTCAGAGGGAGGGGATAGACTACGGTGAGACCTTCTCCCCCACAGCCAATCTGACCAGTGTAAGGGTAGTGATGCAGAAAGCGGCTGAGGACAGTTTGATTTTGCACCAGACAGCCTACCTGCACGCACCCATAGATAGGGAGATATACATGGAACAACCTGAAGGTTACGAGAAGAAAGGAGAGAAGCTAGTGTGTAAGCTGGAGATATCCATTTACGGCCTGAAACAGTCTGGGCGAAATTGGAACGAGATGCTTCATACATGTCTCATTGAAGATCACTTCCTACAGAACCCAGTAGACCCCTGTGTTTACTCAAGGGAGTCAAAAGAGTCAGGAAAGGTGATAATTGTCATTTGGATGGATGATTTGATCATCGCAGCAGACAACACTAGAAATCTAGAACAGGTGAAAGGTATGCTCTCCACCAGATTCAAAATGAAGGACCTTGGTAGGTTAAAACATTTTCTAGGCATGGACTTCGAACAGTCTGCCAATTGTGTAAAAATATCCCAGAAGATATATGTGGAAAAGATCCTGAAACGTTTTGACATGCAAGAATGTAGAACAAGGGAAACACCATGTGATCAAAAACTAGACTACCAAGAGGATGCTCAGAGATTGACAGATGTAAAAATGTACAGAGAAGCTGTAGGTAGCCTCATTTATTTGACAACATGTACTCGCCCTGACCTATGTTTTGTAGTGAGTAAATTGTCACAGCATTTTGCTGACCCCACAGAGGAGCACTGGATTACAGCAAAACATGTTTTTCGTTAGGTACAGCAGATAAACAGCTTTGTTTCAGAAAGAGCAGCGAAGGCCTAGGGCTTAAAGCCTACAGTGATGCAGACTGGGCAGCAGACACCACAGACAGAAGAAGTACCACAGGGTATTGTGTGAGTTTGAACACAAACAGCTCACTGGTTTCGTGGAAAACAAAGAAGCAGTCCACAGTGGCACTATCAACTTGTGAAGCCGAATACATGGCTCTAGCTATGACAATACAGGAATGTATTTATCTAGAACAACTGCTCGAAGGGATGGATACCTATGTATATAAGAAAACTGTTGTTTATGAAGACAACCAGGGAACCATTGCGATTGCTAGAAACCCTGTGTGCCGACAGAGGTGTAAACATGTCGATATAAAATATCATTTCATCAGATCTGTCATCAGAGAAGAAAGAATGACACTGATTTATTGTCCAACAGAGACGACATGGTAGCAGACGCTATGACGAAGCCTGTTTCCAAACTGAAATTGAGAAGATTTGCAGGTCATGTTTGGTGTGTAAATATTGACTGTTATGTAGTATTGACTGCCATATTATTTTTGATGCTCTGAACTGTATTATTTTCTTTGTAAAAAAAGTTTTTTTTGAAGAAGTTGTACAGTGTACTAGACAACCATAAGTGGGAGTGTTGAAGTTAGAGGTTATATATGATTCCGTCCAAATGACTGAATGCATTAGTCCAAGTGTCTTAGTCAGTTCATTTTGGTAGGTCCTGTGCGCGGTAAACAGATCCAAAATCTTCTTATTGCAGTCCAAAAGCTTCGATAATCCAAAAATGACCGTCTTCAAGTTGGTAGCCCGATTGAAATGTCCCAAGAGGCAGAGACGGTTAGTGTTGTAAATTCCCCACTATTTGTTATGCTGTGTATTGTTATTTCCATTCAGGCACTTCTTTGATGGCCCAGGGGTCCTATTATTTATAGTCGGGCATCTCTCTGGACAGCCCAGGGGCCCTAATGGGTTTAAATACAGCGGCCATCTTGCCGCCCATGTGTTCCATTGTTGTCTGCTTTCCTAGTGAGAGAGTGCGTTCATGAAATAAGTAAGTCACCAATAGCCTACAAATATAGTGCCTATGGTAATGATTAGGGATGCCCGATATTATCGGCATTAAAATGTGATATCGGAAAATATCGGTATCGGTTTTCAAAAAAAGATTTTTTTTTTATTTTTATTTTTTTTACATTTCTATAACCTTTATTTACCCAGGCAAGCAAGTAAGAACAAATTCTGATTTTATTTATTGTCAAAAGTATGAATAATGTTGTGTTAATTCCACAACAAGAGATATGTAATGTTAATTACCTGAAATTATTCCGTTTTTTGGCGGGGGAAACCCTGCATATATCGGTATCGGTTGATATCGGTTGATATCGGAAATTAAGAGTTGGACAATATCGGTATATCGGTATCGGTAAAAAAGCCAATATCGAGCATCCCTAGTAATGATAGATACATGTCATATGTAGCCTGCCTTGTGTGTTGAGATGCTGTGACATGCCTGTGTGACTATGATTTGGTTTGCTATGTTGTGTTGATCCATGCTGCTAATTGAGCTATGCTAATGCTAATATGCTATAGCATCTCTTCAGTTGTGTGTATTCTGGATGCCATTGCATTCTGCCAATTACTTGTGTTATGTTTGGTCCATGCGGCTAATTGAGCCAATGCTAATATGCTAGATAGCATCTTTAGTTGTGTGTGTTCAGGTTATGATTAGTAAGTATGTACCTCTGTTAATTATTGTATGTTCTGCTTATCTGTTGCAGAATACCACTCACTCAATCACTCACTCACTCAATCTTTCATTGTTCCATCCAGCCTTACAACCTGGATGGAAAGCACTCTGAGATATCACTCTCCTTCCATCATGTGATCCTAATTAAACTACAAAGGACTGTTCTCTGTGTCTGTGTCCGCTCTCTGACCGGGGTGGGCCGTTCTGGATTGCAAACAAACATTTTATCTTCAATAGTTAGCCTTATTCTGCTTCTTGATGAAAATATGCAATCCACTGATTAGATACATTTCGAGTTGATTTGAGTATAGTCCGGCAACCAGCACGAAGCACAGAGCATAGCAGCGATGGGCCTCAGGGAGGCTTGAAGCCTTTTTACAACGCATCGCCGTTTCCGGGTTCCCGTTTTGCGCTCTGATTGGCCAGGTCATGTGACATGAGCGCTAATCGTGGGACGGCAAGTTTCTACACTGGTTAAGCTTAGGCACTCTTCAAAGTTGGTTAAGGTTAGAGTTTGTCTTAGAGCGTGACGGCAAGTTCTTTCGCCGGTTAAGCTTAGGCACTAATTTCGAAGTTGGTTAAGGTTAGAGTTTGTCTTAGAGCATGGCGATAGAACGCCAGGTCATTTGCAGGCTGTTCGACGCGGAAATGGGCAAACACGCTATTGGGCGCACATGTCACATGAATAGAATAGAATAGAATAGACTTTTAATTGTCATTGCACAGTGTTGAAGTGCCACAAGCAGCCAGTGACACTTTTTATTATGACATCCTGTTCTCTCTGTCACTTGTAGGATGTAAAGGATTAAGCATATGTTTATTGTATATATCTGTTTTAAATCTAAGCATATGGTAAGAGATGACTTAAGCGTCAGTGATTATGAAGAATGTGTGTATTCTTCCTCCCACTTGTGTAAAACTGTAAGAACTATAAACTATAGACTCTAAAAGGGGGCGGAGCTAGGCGATCATGGAGTAGACGTGTTTCACGTGAGCTCCCTTCTACCGTGCGGAATATACGTTTTTCCCCATTAGTCTTTATTTTATTTTTATTTGTTTTTTGTCTGCTTGTTAAGTCAGCGAGTTTCAACTACTGTCGTCAACTTTTTTCGACTTTCTGCGATGTCGGTGGTGGAAACCAGATCCATGAGCGCTCCAGCCAGCAAACTACCACCGGGCCTGGCCGCACCATCGCCGGTGTCGGGGAGATAAGCGAAGCTGTGCTCTCGGTCATGACCAAGCTCCATGCAGAATATGAGACACGCTTCGCTGAAACACAAAGAAAAGTGCTGGCGGATTTTTGTGATAACCTTCATCGAGAGATATCAGAGGAAATAAGGTTGGCGGTCGTCCCGTTGATAGACAAGATGGAGTCGCTGCACGCTGTCTCCTCGGCTAATGCTATCGAACTAGCTGCGCTAACGACGGAGGTCTCATTACAGGGCGAGAAGATGGCGGATCTGGAGCTCTCCCTGCTGGCTAGGCAGGCCGAAGTTGCCAAACTACAGTCGGTAATTGTGGAAATACAGTCCCGGGAGAGACGCTACAACATCAGGATTGTTGGAGTACCGGAGGGCAGCGGGGAAGGCCGTCTCTCTGAGACCATGCCGGAATTGCTGCAAGAAATACTGGGGAATGACGTCCTCCCCTCCCCTCCCGTATGTGAATCGGCCTACAGAGCGGGCAGGACCACTCCTGGAGTGAACAAGGAACCGAGGCCCATCATTGTCAAGCTGAACAGGCTACAGCAGAGAGAACTCATCATGCGGTCGGCTCGTGCCAGAAGGGGTAATCTAAGGCTTGGCGATCACAAAGTGGCCATTTTCGAAGACTTTACGCCGGAGGTTCAGGCACAGAGAGGCGAATACAAAGTGGTCCTGTCCAAGCTATGGAAACTAGGCCTGAGGCCCACGCTATTCGCTCCCGCGAAATTATCTGTGTTGGATAAGGTCGATGGTCGGCGTTCATTTTGGTCGTTGGCTAAAGCGAAGGAATATCTCGAGGGGATAGCCGAGACTGTAGCTTGATATCTATGACGGGTGAGTGACTTGGCGATGTGGGCCTGGATACATTGATAGGGCCGACTATTCATGCTGTCATGCCTAGACATGCTAACTGTCCACTGCCCATCCAACTAGCGGGGCTTCCAAATGACTTCTGTTACTTGCTAATGCTGACCTCATGGTCGTACTTGTGTATCGCCTCTTTGGAAGCTAACGAGCTAGCTGAACAATGTACATAACAGACTCTAACGTGCTATCCGGATTCATCACTAGCTTACGCGCTAGCCTCGGGCTAGCTAGCGGGCTGCGTCTAACGTCTGCACTGAGACATTCGAGACCCGTTAATATTTACGCACTTTGGTTGTTGTTGCTGTTTAAGTGTCATCGGTTCGCACAATTCAACGGTGATCGGGTCCTTAACTAACTTCTTGTATGCTTTTATTTTTATATCCAGGCTGTTTTGAGCTTTGGGCTCCGGTAGGAGAAGATCGGTTGAATATATATATAAACAATATATGATAACAGGTTGTGTCAGGTATTGCTTATTACCATCCCCGGGTTAATGAATGTGTTTAATTCTATTCTTACAAAGGTTATGTCATTCCAGCCGTTGTGCCTGATCAGAGGGGCACTTACAGGTGTGCACTTTGACCATAACCCCACTTTTTCCCTTTCTTATTATTGTCGTTGTTTAAATGACATCTGTTTGCACAATTTACCTGTGATCCGATCCTGCCTTAGACTATCTGCTGGTATGCTTTAATTTAATTTTGTTTTGAATTTTCCTTTATCCATTTGTGCTATAACATTGCGACGTTGATGCGCAGACTTGGAAGTAGATGGTTGCAGGGTTGATGTTGAGTTATTATATAATAATGGCAATTTTTTCCATTATAGTTATCTCATGTTAGGGCCAAGGCTCACGTGGTTTTCGACCGATATCTTTATTGAAACAATATATGATAACAGGTTGTGTCAGGTATTGCTTATTACCATCCCCGGGTTAATGAATGTGTTTAATTCTATTCTTACATAGGTTATGTCATTCCAACCGTTGTGCCTGTTCAGAGGGGCTGTTACAGGTGTGCACTTTGACCATAACCCCCTTTTTTCCCTTTCTTATTATTGTCGTTGTTTAAAGGACATCTGTTTGCACAATTTACCTGTGATCCGATCCTGCCTTAGACTATCTGCTGGTATGCTTTAATTTAATTTTGTTTTGAATTTTCCTTTATCCATTTGTGCTATAACATTGCGACGTTGATGCGCAGACTCGGAAATAGATGGTTGCAGGGGTGATGTTGAGTTATTATATAATAATGGCTATTTTTTCCATTATGGTTATCTCATGTTAGGGCCAAGGCTCAGGTGGTTTTTGACCGATATCTTTATTGAATTATATTTTTATTATTATTTGTGTTTATTGGACTAGTGGGGGTTTAATCAGGGGTTTATCTAGAGGGGGGTCGGAGTGGGGAGCGTCTTATTGGATCCATGACTCCAGTGGGAAATGATAGGAAGATGACCATCTTTAGTGGATGGGGCATAGGGAGGGGATTGGAGAGTGGGTATAGGAGGGCTTATAATAGGACGGGTGGGTTAGGGTTTAGAGTAGAAGGAGGGGGGGTTGTAACTGGGGTGGTATTTTTATGTGTTTTATGTACTGTTGTCTTATATGTGTGTAATTGTTCCTCCTCTGAACTCCTGGGATTGACCGTCTGGGTCCGCCTGGATCAGCGCCTCTGTACTCAGCCTGGCTGCACTGGTATGTTCTCTACACATTTAGACAAACTCGACCATGGCTAAATTGAATATTTTAATTTGGAACGCAGGAGGTCTTAACGCCCCACACAAGCGTGCCAGTGTGCTTTGGTTATTGAAGAGAAGAAATATTGACATTGCTCTCCTTAGTGAGACACATTTATTGGTGGGTGATGTGTCAAGGCTAGCAAATCGACAATATCACGTTATCTCCTCATCCTCAGCCGATGATAAGACGAAAGGAGTCGTCATAGCTACAAGACGTAACCTTGATATCAAAGTCCTGGATGTGTGGTCGGACACGGAGGGAAGGATTACTATAGCAAAAGTTGAGTTCTCTCATAGGAAGATGGCAATAATAGCATTGTATGCCCCTAACACATTTGATTCAGCGTTCTATAATACAATCACAAAGAATATGTTGGAACTTACTGGATACGCTCTCATTGTGGGTGGCGATTTGAATGCGTGCTGGGATGCAGAGATGGATAGGTCCGGGTCCTCTGAAACAAGCGACCAAAAACGGTCCTCTAAGGCCCTCAGGATGTGGGCCCAGGACACTGGGCTCGCAGACCTATGGCGCTTATCCAATCCCACCCTCAAGGATTACTCTCACCTGTCTGCCAGACACAAAACCTTCTCTCGAATAGACTATGCATTCGCATCCCCTAATTTGTTTGATAATTTCGACATCTCATTGGTTCCCCTGGCTCTCTCGGACCACAAGGGGATTTTCCTTGTGGCAACCTTTGGCAGGCTCTCCACGAGAGCTCCCAGGTGGCGTTTTAACTCAACCTTATTAAAGAACGATGATTTCTGCTCTGAGTTCGGGAGTAAACTAGCTGAATTCTTGCAGATCAATGTTGGCACGGTCGATGACCCCAGGGTCCTATGGAACGCATTGAAAGGATTTATCAGGGGTCATGTCACACTTTTCTCCTCCAACTTACGTAAATCCCGATCAAAAAAACTAGAAGGACTGGAAACATTATATGCGGATCTATACGCATCTTTGCAAACTAACTATAGTGAACGACTAAACACACAACGTAAGATAGTCAAGAAGGAAATAAACTCCATACTTAAACAACAGTCTGAGTTCTTGATACATAGGACAAGGCAAAATTACTACTTTCATGGCTCCAGGCCTAGCCATCTATTGGCAATGAAAATACGCTCGAATGATCATTTCTCGGATATCCCCTCGATCAAGACGCGACAGGGTACAATCACTACTGATTCGAAAAAGATCAACAACACTTTTAAAGAGTTTTACTCACAGTTATATAGCTCAGAGGTTAATCTCGACGACTCTAAATTTGAATCGTTCATTGGCGGGCTTGAGATACCCCACATTTCTGAGGAAGAGGCTAAGGAACTGGGGAAACCGATCACCCTTATGGAACTAAGGGAGACGATCGCTGAAATGCAGAGGGGTAAGGCACCAGGCTGGGATGGTATTCCACCCGAGGTGTATTTCGCTTTCTGGGACCAACTGGGCCCATTGATGCTCGATATGATCAATTACGCTATCGAACAGGGGGAGTTCTCAAGAGATGTCAACATGGCGCTGATTTCTTTACTTCTCAAGAAGGACAAAGATCCCAATGATTGTGGTAGCTATAGGCCCCTGAGTCTTCTCTGGGCCGATTTAAAAGTGTTTGCCAAGGTGCTGGCCCGCCGCCTGCAGAGATTTATGACGGTATTGGTACACTGCGATCAAACTGGTTTTATCCCGGGGCCGCCTGGCTGCAGATAATCTTAGGAGGCTGTTGCATGTAGTCGATAACAGTAAAGACAATACAGCTCCGTCCACTGTTCTGTCTTTGGATGCCATGAAGGCGTTTGACAGACTAGAATGGTCATACCTGTGGAAGGTACTTGAGGTCATGGGTCTGGGAAAGAATTTTATTCATATGATTAAAGTCCTGTATGCCTCGCCGTCGGCAATGATACTGACAGGCAAAAACTGTTCCACACTTTTCCCAGTCTCCAGATCTTCTAGACAGGGTTGTCCTCTGAGCCCGGGACTATTCGCGCTTTCCCTCGAACCATTGGCCCAATTTATTAGGCAATCAGAGGACATCGTCCCCATAATGATCAATAATACACCACACAAAATTGCTCTCTATGCGGATGACCTACTGATTTTTATGGATGACCCTTCCCGGTCGGCCACAAAATTATTGGAAATAATCGACGACTTTGGTAAATTGTCAGGCTTTAAGATTAACTGGAACAAATCAGCCTGCCTACCTCTTAATGAGCTGGCCAAGGCGGTGTGACTACCAGCTGATATCCCCATAGTGGAACATTTTAAATACTTAGGTATAGAGATATTCCCCACGCTGAGTCAAACTACTAAGTACAACTTCACGGGTACTTATGATAAAATACGCCAGGATCTAGACAGATGGTCGTCCCTTCCTAACTCCCTACAAGCCCGAGCTTCCATAATCAAAATGAACGTTCTGCCTAGGATACATTTTGTTAGCTCAATGCTCCCCCTGCCCCCTCCAATAGACCACTAGCGCAAGGTACAATCGATGGTATCTAAATTTATCTGGAATAACAAACGCCCGAGAATCAAAAGAGCTACTACTCAACGTAGGAAACAAGATGGGGGCCTCGCAATCCCTGATTTTAAGCTTTATTTCTGGTCCTTCTCACTGAGACCTCTGATGTGCTGGCTAGACCCTGTAGATGCTGTATCTTGGCGCTCCTTAGAAGCGGCGGCGGTCTCACCGCTAAGATTGCAGGATGTGGTGTACTCCACTGTCTCTATTTCGAAATGCCGGCTGAGGTATGGACCGATCATAACTCACGTGATCCAAACGTGGCGTAATGTACAGAGGTCGTGTGGGGTTAAATGCCCATGGCACCTGGACTCTCCAATTTTTAATAACCAGCAATTACTTGTTGGGCACAAGCCGGTTTAATATTCCTCAATGGCAGAGGAGGGTCATACTCTGGAGGATATTTATGATAAGAACGGCCTCCGTGCGTTTCAGGACTTAAGAGAATTTTATGATCTTCCCGGCGAGTCCTTTTTTCTTTACCTTCAACTAAGGTCAGCGCTGAGGGCGCATGGCATGCCGTGGGCTCAAGCTTTGCACCCACACCCCTTCCTCAGGCTCATAGTGGACAGGACGACCTCCAGAGGGTTTGTCTCAGACTTTTATACGCTCTTAATTCAATCCACGTATAAAAATGTATCATTGGATACAATCTGGCGGGTGGATATCCCGGAGTTGGACCCCGAGTTTGACTGGGATGATGTTTAGGCAGCGGTGGGGATGCTTATATATTAAAGGCAGCCCAAGAGTGCTTCCGCGTTTCTCTGATTGGCCATGACGCCCACGTGACAGCACGCCTAGCACGCCCCCGCGGCAGAGCGGCAGCGGCGCATAGGTTGCCGCGGCATTATGCATTCGTAATCCCCCCCATTTTAACATTGACGGTTAGCTCAACTCGTTCCTCAGCTTGCTGTGGAGCCTGCGGTCAGTTGGTGACAAGTTCGAATCACTTCAATTTTCTTTTTTACGTTTAATTAATTTATCATCTCTCTATATAAACGTAACTAGCGTCTGTCTTTCTTTCGCCGGTTAAGTTTAGGCATTCTTTCGGAGTTGGTTAAGGTTAGAGTTTGTCTTAGAGCATGGCAATAGAATGCCTGTCTTTCTTTCGCCGGTTAAGTTTAGGCATTCTTTCGGAGTTGGTTAAGGTTAGAGTTAGTCTTAGCGCATGGCAATAGAATGCCTGTCTTTCTTTCGCCGGTTAAGTTTAGGCATTCTTTCGGAGTTGGTTAAGGTTAGAGTTTGTCGCAGAGCATGGCAATAGAATGCCTGTCTTTCTTTCGCCGGAGCAGCAGCCTATTTCCGCTCTGCCGCGCGCCGCGATAAGCCGCGGTCACATGGCCGTTGTGGCCAATCAGAGAAATGCGGAAGCACTCTTGGGCCGCCTTTAATATAGACGTGGTGGGGATGGCCTTGAGGGACCTGGGAGAGGGAAAGAAAATGCGACTGCTCTCTGGGAATTAACCAACACAAGTATCCACAATTAAGATGTTAATCAATTAACCAACACAAGTATCCACAATTAAGATGTTAATCAATTAACCAACACAAGTATCCACAATTAAGATGTTAATCAATTAACCAACACAACTATCCACAATTAAGATGTTAATCAATTAACCAACACAACTATCCACAATTAAGATGTTAATCAATTAACCATACACAAGTATCCACAATTAAGATGTTAATCAATTAACCAACACAACTATCCACAATTAAGATGTTAATCAATTAACCATACACAAGTATCCACAATTAAGAATCCTACTTATAGAGCCTGGTCAGTGTCCGGAGCGGAGCGGCAGAGCTTGCGGCATTATGTAGCCGTAATCCCCAATGTTTTTCATTCGACGCTTAGCTTAACTGGTATGCCGCTGTGCTATGGATCCTGCGGTCCGTTGGTGACAAGTTCAATTCCCTTCATTTTTTTTTTTTTTTTTTTTTAACGTGCATTCTTTCGCCGGTTAAGTTTAGGCATGTTAATTTTAAGCATTGTTTCGGAGTTGGTTATGGTTAAGGTTAGGCATTGTTTCGGAGTTGGTTAAGGTTAGAAGGGTTAAGTTTAGGCGCTGTTAAGGAGCTGGTTAAGGTTAGAGTTTGTCTTAGAGAATGGCAATATTCTTTCGGAGTTGGTTATGGTTAAGGTTAAGATTAGGCATTGTTTCGGAGTTGGTTAAGGTTAGAAGGGTTAAGTTTAGGCGCTGTTAAGGAGCTGGTTAAGGTTAGAGTTTGTCTTAGAGAATGGCAATAGACAGCCTATTTCCACACTGCCGCTCTCTCGCGCTGCCGCGGTCACATGGGCGTCGCAGCCAATCAGGGAAAACGCGGAAGCACGCGACGCACTCTTCCGCTGGGAATAAGCTACACGCGCCTGGGATACGTAGCTCCATGATGGTCCCATAGCAAACTATTTCACCAAGTAGCTTCCTCACATCATTAACCCTTTCACTACCACACTACATACGGTTCTGTATCATAGTGGATCCGCTCGGCGTCACTCATGCACTATCTCGCATACGTGCACGCGCACTGAATAAAATTCCACAATGCACCTTTATCCCAGCATTCGTCTGACCACACCCCTCGTTAGCTTACCTACATAAGCAGGTGTGTGGTCACCTGCTTTCCTCCTTTCTCGCTTTCACCACAAGGAAGTGCCTCGGTAGATCCCCACTTGACGTGATGTGATAGTAGGAGAAGAGTTGGAAAACAAGAGATACGTTGACATCATATCTTTATTTTCTCTCTCACTATATTCGAGAAAATACGGCGATATTGTCTTCGTACTGGAGTGTCTGGAAGATGATGATCATTCTAAAAAACCTCCACCGGTTTTCGTATTGGGAGTTCACGCCACTACATGCCTTCCAACTGCAGTCCTTGCTGTGGCTGGTTGCGGTAAAAGCACAGCTGGACTGTAGGACACGCCGCTGTTGTGAGAAGCGGTGGGTTCCAGGTTGGTGAGTAATGTTTTGCTTGCGAGCTCCACTTGTCTGTTAGTGCTATGGGGGCTAGCTGACAATGTTTACGAACACCGGCCCCAGATTAGGGTCTTTTGTTCAGCCTCTTAGGCAATGGCGGTAGACCTTGGTCTGAAGCCCATTATAGTTAACTAGTGGGCCACGACCAATAACACTGGTGATCCCTGTGTTTTCTGGACGAGTGGATGTTTCTCTGTCACCGTGAGGCCCCGTCTTTCATATACAAATGAGAGTATTCCCTCACGAGGAAATATGGGCATGGATGTTCGTTAGCGGAAGATCTGTGTTCAAGTCAGCTACAGCCCAGATGGGAATTGTGCTGGCTCCGTCGGGTGTTGGTAAAATCACCGTTGTAAACTGTGTTAACATCTTGTTTCTCTTTTCTCTTAAAAAGTGAGGAGGGTTTCAGAATGGCGGCCTGTCTGAGTGTCTTGTTGTATCGTTGTGTACGAGTTCCGGTGGTAGCTAATTAGCTTGCGTGCTAGTTGTGGCCTACTGTGTTAGCCAGTCAGCTGTTAGCTGCGGCGCTAGCTCGCTGTGTTTACCAAGCCTGTTGTGCTGGGCTAGGTAACGTTAGCTTGCTGCTATCGGCCGAGAGCGGCCGTTGGCTTAATGCTACACTGTTGAACGTGCTGTGACGATAACATGTTTTTAACACTCTTGACTACGACGTCATCTTTGACAGAGGATGTTCATCGAACCTGCCCTGAGCCAGGCCGGCGAGGACTGCGTCAACAAGGTGCACCGTAGCGGCGGGTTGGAGCAGCGAGCTGCCCGTGTCGTCAAGCACAGGAGGCTGTGTTACTTCGGTGCCATATTAGAGACTGCAAATTGCTTGATCTGCGCTCCTGGTAGGCAAGGTCCTGACCAGACCTTGAACACTTCTTCTTGCTTTCCCTTCTAAATGTTTTGTAAATAACGATGTTTTCCAAAACGAGTGTTGCTGCACTACATTTAGGATACGATGCGAGTTATGTGTGAATTGTCTTGTCACTGGTATTTAGCTTCTCCATGCAAATCGGGTTGTTTGTTACAGATGTGAAAATGATCTGGTTTGTTGTGTTGAGAAACATCATGTGTGTTTATGTACTGTGTAATCACAACTAAGGGGGTTTCCTGGTCCCACGCCCTGGAATATTGGGCGTGTGCACCGCAGAAATTCCCCCGCCATAGAGTAGGTCACTGTGCGCGTCTCTGTTGGTAGGACTTCCGTGTGCTGTTCAGGTCCATATGATGGATCTGTTTCAGGGGGTGGTCAGGGCTCCTCCTCACGAAGCTCCTATTCGGGCATTCTGTGAGTTGGGACTCTCCTTCCATGTGAGGGAGCCTCCTCAGAGTACAGAGCCTCCTCCTCAGATTGTCAAGGTGAGTGGAACCTCAAGAAGGAGTCCTACTCTATTGTGTGTGTATTCGATTCAATTCGATTATTGAGTGTGTATGGGTTCAGTGCCTCCTCCCCGGAGAGCCCTAAAACCAAACTTTCACATGGCTCAAGGTGCAATATATTCTTTTCAATCTGTACAGCTCGCATGGGAAGTCTCTCTGGGGATTTCCGTCTCCTTCCTATGGGAGGGTGGTGGGATGTAAAAATGTGAAAAAAATTTACCCCCGGCTGTGTAGACTGGGATACATACTGTTGGTGCTTCCTTCTTTTCTATTAAAAATAGTTGGAGTTAGGAAGTATCACACCCCTCTTGTCGTTCCCCTGGGCGCCTTGGGGATTCAATGACAGGTCTAAATAGCCTGTTCATTGATGTGGTTGTGTCCCGACGCACGCATAGTGCTAGCTCGGGGTGTTCTGTAATCAGGCGACTGACTGGCACGCCTTGGTTGCTTGAGGTTAAAACGGCGTTTTTATAAAGCAACTGGGATGGAGGTTTTTCCTCTTCCGACGACCTGTTTTGGTTGTCGACGGATTCTCGTTCATATCTGGGGGATGATGACGGAATGGATCTGAACATATGTAGAGGGGTCTCACGCCCTGGGGGTGGGCCACCGGGCGCGGTTCGCCCCGAACGTCTGGGTGGCGCCTTCTTTTCATGTTTAAGATCAACACGCATATCTGCCCCTTCTCCTGGAGTAGGCATGTCGGCGTGGTTAGGGCACGGGACTGGTTCTGGTCACGCTGGTCCGGATCAGTTAAACCCGTTGTCCGCCGGGGATGCAGATCTGCTGTTCTGGTACCCTGAGGGACTTGGGCTTTTTTCAGGGGGAAAAATGCCAGGTCGGTCCGGGTGTCACAGGGTTATGCGCTATGGAGACCCTGGTTGGGTACATTTTGTACTCGGCACTGTCGTAATGGCTTACGGCCATGCCAACCTGTACACGCTCGATCTCGTCAGATCTCGGCCGCTACACAGGTTGGTCCTGGTTAGTACTTGGTTGGGAGACCGCCTGGGAATACCAAGTACGGTGTGCTTGGGGCTGGTTCTCCATTATTTTCGCTCCTCTCTCACGCATGGCGAAGAGGGGCCTGTTGGGGTGGTCTTTGACCTCCTCGGGGGACCCTGTGCTCCCCGTATCACCGGGCCCGGTCCGAAGTAATGTTTTCGTTGACCCGTAGGCTCGGGATAACCCTGTTGGAAACTGGAACACGGGTACTGCGGTAGTGCCGCAGGTACGTTTTTGAGTTTTTCCTGAGGGGTTATGGGACCAACCACCGCATAGGGTAACGGCTGGGTGGTTGGTTCTCTGGTGTGTCGGTGCAGTGTCAACTCCCGGATTGCCCGGTTGAGTGTGCCCCTGCACGTTCATGACGTCTGCCAATTGTGTCAACCTTCGCTTTGAGGGAGGTTTGTCATGGTGACGACAACGCCAGCATACGCCCCTTCCGCCGGGGTGGCTGTGTTCAGCTGACCCCTCTGGTGCCTGTCTCGTCCGCAGTCTCCACGCTCGGGTTAACAGCCTGTTGCCTGGTTTTTCCCCGGTGCACTGACGGCTGTGCTGACTGCCTGTACTGCAGGGTCAGTATGCCAGGCGGTGTACTATTGGGGGGACAGGGCCCGCTCGGCTGAGGGGCCTTTGTCCGAATACGCTGGCGATGTGGGGGGCGGGGTCACTAAGTGACCACCTGGTGGGGTCTTGATGCTGGCATCATGGACTTCTCCGGGCCCCCGTTCCAGGGGGTCCAGTCCCTTGGTGGGTCTGGGCCTTCCTGCGCGCTCCGCTGCTACGGCCTTGCCACGGGGTTGGGTTTGCCCTTAACCCCGTGATTCTGGGGGCAGTAACGACGTTGTTCCCTCCGTTCGTTCCCGGGTGGCATGCGGGTTGTGCGTGTGTGTAGTCGTGGGGTCAGGCCACGGTCTGCTCACCCTGTGCGTTGAGTTGCTTGAGTGCCTCTTCGCACGGTCAGGTCCGTCGCCCTCCCGGGAAACCTCCAATAGGGGGGGTGCCCTCCATTAGGGGTGGTCGGGGGGGCTCGGCCCTCCCTGTTCTGATGGTTGTGGGGGGCCTTCAGCGGGGTGTATTTGTCGGCCGGTGGCTCCGCGAGCGGATCCACTATGATACAGAACGATAGGTTATGACTATAACCAAGTTCTGTTAATAGTGGTGACGCTCGGCGTCCGACGTCGCAGCAGCCCTTGATCTCACCTTGTGGTGAAAGCTTGGGAAGGAGGAGAGCAGGTGACCACACACCTGCTTATGTAGGTAAGCTAATGAGGGGTGTGGTCAGACGAATGCTGGGATAAAGGTGCATTGTGGAATTTTATTCAGTGCGCGTGCACGTATGCGAGATAGTGCATGAGTGACGCCGAGCGTCACCACTATTAACAGAACTTGGTTATAGTCATAACCTATCGTTAACCCTTTCACTACCACACAACAGACGTTAACCTTCTGTAGTGTGTCAGTGAAAGGGTTAACCTTCTGTAGTGTGGTAGTGAAAGGGTTAACCGTATGTAGTGTGGTACTGAAAGGTTAACCCTTTGGTAGTGTGGTAGTAAAAGGGCTAACCTTCTGTAGTGTGGTAGTGAAAGGTTAACCGTCTGTAGTGTGGTAGTGAAAGGTTAACTGTCTGTAATGTGGTAGTGAAAGGTTAACCTTCTGTAGTGTGGTAGTGAAAGGTTAACCTTCTGTAGTGTGGTAGTGAAAGGTTAACCTTCTGTAGTGTGGTAGTGATAGGTTAACCGTCTGTAGTGTGGTAGTGAAAGGTTAACGTAAGGTTATGTATATAACCAAGTTCTATGAATTCTGGTGACGCTCAGCGTCAGTCTGCACACAACTCTACCCAGTGACGTGCACTGAATAAAAACTTCACAATGTACCTTTACATACCAACATCCGTCTTACCACACCCCCATCCGCTACCTACATAAGCAGGGGTGGGGCCACACACTCATCTCACCACAAGGAAATTTCACCACAAGGAAAAATCAAGGGCCGCAGCGGCGTCCTGACGCTGAGTGTCACCAGAATTCATAGAACTTGGTTATATACATAACCTTACGTTCTATTTCATTCTGGCCTCCGCTCAGCGTCAGTCTGCACAAGAGGAGCTGAGCGGAAGCCAGAAGCTCGACAAATGTACCCCGCTGAGGCCCCCCACAACCATCAGACCGGGGAGGACCGAGCCCCCCGACCCTCCCTAATGGAGGGATACCCTCCCTATTGGAGGACGGGAGGGAGACGGATCCGACCGTGCGAAGAGGAACTCAAGCAACTCAACGCACAGGGTGAGCAGACCGTGGCTTGACCCCACGACTACGCACACGCACAACCCGCATGCCACCAGGGAACGAACGGAAGGAAAAACCCTCCTTACTGCCCCCAAAATCACGGGGTCAAGAGCAAACTCAACCCTGTGGCAAGGCCGTAGCAGCGGAGCGTGAAGGAAGACCCAGACCCACTGAAGGGACTGGATCCCCTGGAAAAAGGGGGCCCGGAGAGGTCAATGACGACAGGCATCAAGACCCCACCAGGCGGTCACTTAGTGACACCGCCCCCCACATCGCCAGCGTATTCGGACAGGGCCCCTCCAAGAGCGGGCCCTTTCCCCCAATTAGTACGCCGCCTGGCACACTGACCCTGCAACACAGGCAGTCAGCATGGCCATAAAGCACTCAAAAGGTTAACCAACGGAAGCAGGCAGCGCACCGGGGAAAAACCAGGCAGCAGGCTGTAGACCCGAGCCTGGAGCACTGCGGACGAGACAGGCGCCAAAGGGGTCAACTGAAAACAGCACCCCGGCGGGAGGGGCGTATGCTGGCATTGTTGCGCACCATGACAAAGCCTCCATCAAAAAAAAAACCACCCAGAGGGGTCGAGGCAGAGAAGGCTGACACGATTGGCAGACATCATGAACGTGCAGGGGCACACTCAACCGGGTAACCCGGGAGTTGACTCTGCTCCAACACACCAGGGAATCAACCACCCTCTCGGTACACAGACGGTGGTTGTTCCTATAACCCCTCAAGAAAAAACTCCAAAACACACCTGCGGGTATACACCAGCTATACCGCAGTACAAGTGTTTCAGTTTCCAAAAAGGGTTATCCCAAGCCTACGGTTTCAACGAAACATTACTTCGGACCGGGCCCGGCGGCTCGGGAAGCACACAGGGTTACCAGAGGAGGTCCAGAAGACCACCCCAACAGCCCCCTCTTCGCCATGCGTGAGAGAGGAGCGAAAGAAAGGAGAACCAGCCCCTTATGATAGTGTTAGGTACAACGTGTACCCAACAAAGGGTCTCCATAACGTCTAACCCTGTGACACCCGGGCCGACCTGGCATTTTTCCCCCTGAAAAAAGCACAAGTCCCTCAGGGTACCAGAACAGCAGATCTGCGTCCCCGGCGGACAACGGGTTAACTGACCTGGACCAGCGCGACCAGAACCAGTCCCGTACCCTAACCACGCCGACATGCCCACTCCAGAAGAGGGGGTAGGTATGCGTGTTGATCTAAAACATGAAAAGAGGGCGCCACCCAGACGGTCCCATTTGTACCGCGCTCAGTGGCCCACCCCAAGGGCGTGAGACCCCTCTACCTATGTTCTGATCTATTCCGTTAACATCCCCCAGATATGAACGAGAATTCATCGAGACAACCTAGTAAACTGGCGCTCGGAAGAGACAAAACTCCATCCCAGTTGCCCTATAAAAACGCTGTTTTAATAACGAGCAACCAAGGCGTACTTAGCCCCCTGCGTGATTCTTAACAGAAACACCCCGAGCCAGCACTATGTACGCGTCGAGACCCAAACACATCAATGGATAGTCTAGCAAGACACCAGACATTGTTCCTCCAAGTCGCCTGGGAGAACGACACGGAGCCGTCGTGCTTCATGTTCTTTCCTCTTTTTAATTAAAAAAGAAAGAAACACAGACTGATATGAATCCCACGTGACGCAGCTGAGGGTAAACATTTTTTACATTTTTACATCCCGCCACCCTCGCCACAGGGAGGAGATGGAAATCCCCAGAGAGACTTCCCACGCGAGCTGTATAGATTGAAAAGAATATATTGCAACATTGAGCTATGTAACACTTGGGTTAGGGCTCTCCGAGGAGAAGGCACTGAACCAATACACACTCAATAATCGAATTGAATCGAATACACACACAATAGAGCAGAACTCCTTTTTTGAAGTTCTACTCACCTTGACAATCTGAGGAGGAGGCTCTGAACTCTGAGGAGGCTCCCTCACTGGGAAGGAGAGTCCGAACTCACAGAAGGCACTTCTGCCTGAGGAGGAGCTTCGTGAGGAGGAGCTCTGACAACTCCCTGAAACAGATCCATAACATGGACCTGAACAACCCACGGAAGTCTTACCAATAGAGACGTGCTCAGTGACGTACCCTATGGCGGGGGAATTTCCGCGGTGCACACGCCCAATCTTCCAGGGCATGGGACCAGGAAACTCCCTCCCCCCCGCCCCCCCCCCCCTTACCCTGTAACGTGCCGAACAGCAACGTGACAGGAACCTTGAAGGACAGGGAGTTTTAACCCCTGACCAATCAGAAAGGGGGAGGAAAGGATTACCAGTTCACCCCTTTATGACCCCTCACCCATGATACGATGTAATGACAAGTAGAGCATGACACAGTCATAGCATGCTACATGAAGCATCTAACAGCCTCACATAGCTCATGAGCTAACCTGCTACCTGAGTTTTACTAAGGAAAAACACAGAACACAGGCCCTTTAAGAGCCCCGGTCCAGACTTACACATGTGCTTCTGTGGACCAAACCTCACCCAGTTGTAGATCACAAAGACACACACAACCCTTCATCACAACAAAAAATGGCAAAAGTACACTCCTACTACAGAGGAACGCCGTTTTTCATAACGAGAGAAGACACAAGTCCTCGATTATGTAATGGCCACAGACCTTGCTAAGCACACATGATAAGTGACCAAACAACCTTTTCTTTAGGAAATTTTTTTTTCTCAAGCGGAAAGCACAACCCCAGCAATTAAGCTGAGGGTTACATCGTATCCCCACAAACACAGTCAGTGACACAATATATTGTAACCAAACATGTCTGAGAGGAGGGGGGGAAGCCCCAGGGAAACCGGGGGGTCACCCCTCCTATCTTACCCTTGAACAGGCACCTCTGTTAATGTGTGAACATGCTGTTCATTGTCATCACAGGCTGAGAAAAAAGATTCATTCCTTAATCACATGTCACTAAGCATAGCTTTACAGGTTAATTAACCCTCTTAGTTGTGAGTTCACCCACGGTACAACGTTACATGAACACACATGTTCTCATCACAACCAAACCAGTTCATTTTTACACATGTAAAAAACAACGCCGATTTACTACAGAGAGAAAAGCTATACCAGTGACAAGACAATTCACACACAACACGCGTCGTATCCTCAATGTATTGCAGCAACACATGTTTTGGAAACATCGTTATTACAAAACATTTAGAAGAAAAGAAGAAGTGTTTAAAGTCCGGAGGACTCCTACCTTCACCCTGAACGCAGGCCGAGAGAACAGCAACACTGGTTAACGGGACACCGAGTTGAACCCAGCATCTCCTGCGTTGGTGACGAGGGTATGTCCGCTATGCCACCCAGCCGCCCTTCTCCATGTTGATGAAGTCCTCGCTGGCACTGGCACCCGGGTGTAGGGTCGACTAACATCCTCTGTCAAAGATGACGTCGTAGTCAGAGTGTTTAAGGCATGTTATAGTCACAGTAACGTTTCAACAGTGTAGCATTAAGCTAACAGCCGTCCAACTGATAGCAACAAGCTAACGTTTACTAGCCTAGTGAACACAACAAGCTAGCGCCGCAGCTAACAGCTGACTGGCTAACAACAGTAGGCCACAAACTAGCACGCCAGCTAAGCAGCTATCACCTGAACTGTACACAATGACATAATAAGCCACACTTCAGACAAGCCGCCGCCTGAGTCCCTCCCCATCCTAAGAGGGAAGAGAAAAAGAAATGTCAAACACAGTTTTCAACTGTGATTTACCAGACATACAGCGGAGCCAGCACAATTCCCATCCGGGCTGCAGCCGACTTGAGCATGGAACTCCCGATAAAGAAGATCCTATGCCCACATTTCCTCGTTAGGGTGTACTTCCACATTTATGTGAAAGATGGGGCCTGCACGGGACAAAGAAGCATCCGCTCGTCCAGAGAAACCCGGGTTTTAACCAGGACTCGGTCGCGGCACACTAGGTTGACCATCATGGGCGTCAGACCAAGATCCTCCGTCCGCCGCTTAAGCAGCCGAGCAGAGGACCCCAGTCCGGAGTCGGCGTTCGTAAAATTGTCAGCTAATCCCCATAGCATAAACAGACAACCAGTGCTCGCAAGCAAAACAGTACTTACCCCACCCGGAAGCAACCGATTTCTCACAACAGCCGGTGCTTCCCACAATCCAGCTGCATGACCGGAGGGCCAATACCCATCCAGCCGCAGCAAGGAGGACTGCATTTGGGGAGTATGTCAGCGGCGCGAGCCCCTAATACGAAAAAGCCGGTGGAGGTCAGAATGATCATCATCTTCCAGACACTCCAGTGACGAAGACAATATCGCCGTATTTTCTCGAAAATAGTGAGAGAGAAAATAAAGATATAATGTCAACGTATCTCCTTGTTCTTCTGTTTTCCTTTCCTCAGACTAAATATTTTCTCCACGTCAAGTGGGGTATATAACAGGCACTATCTTTGTGGATGAAATTTGAGAAGGAGATGAGTGTGTGGCCCCACCCCTGCTTATGTAGGTAGCGGATGGGGGTGTGGTCAGACGGATGTCGGTATGTAAAGGTACATTGTGAAGTTTTTATTCAGTGCACGTCACTGGGTAGAGTTGTGTGCAGACTGACGCTGAGCGGAGGCCAGAATGAAATAGAACCTTCTGTAGTGTGGTAGTGAAAGGTTAACGGTAGGTTATGTATATAACCTAGTTATATGAGTACTGGCTGAGCGTCCCGCTCTTAAGCCTATCGAGATATACCTCATCTCATGTACCTATTGTACTCCATCACGAATAAAAACAAGTACACCCACACCTGCCGGGTCCCGCCTCTATGGAGGCGTAGCCTATAAGACAGTAGGCATCGTCACCAATACACTCTTCCTCGCCAAAATCCCGTTTCCAGTAAAAGATCCCTCAAGGGGACTCAGGGCCGCTTAAGAGCGGGACGCTCAGCCAGTACTCATATAACTAGGTTATATACATAACCTACCGTTATATATCGTACTTGGCTTATCGCGTCCCGCTCTTAAGCCTATCGAGATATGGGTTAGAGCGGACGCGAGGCCCGACAGATGCACCCCCTGAGGACCCGTAAGCCCACATCAAGGGGTTTGGGGAGCCCCGTCACCCCATCCTTCCTAATGAAGGGGGGGCGCAGTCAACTCCACCTGAGTGCGAGCAAGAGGGAACTAGAACCCCTTGAACACACAGCACAGGCGGAACCACGTGTGACCTAACACACTGTGGCCCATACCCACACACTCCTGCTACCCTACCAAAGGACGGGAAGCAGGAAAGGCCACAGACCCCACAACCGCCTGGGAGACAGAACCCCCGGTCATGTCCATGAGGTAAAACCTTATAAAGGGGCCCGGGGAGGACCATGAAGCTGCAGCACAGATGTCCTCCACCGAGGCCCCACCCAGGAGAGCGGCAGAGGCAGCCACCCCACGAGTGGAGTGCGCCCTGACGCCCCAAGGGGGATCCTGCCCAGCCAACGTGTAGCAGAGGGCAATGCCCTCGCACAACCAATGGGACAGGCGCTGTTTCGACAGTGCCTTACCGGCACGAGAACCACCGTAACAGACAAAAAGCTGATCGGTAACCCTGAAGTCCTGAGTACGGCTGAGGTAAACTCTCAAAGCACGGACCGGACATGACAGGTGAAGGCCCGCATCTAACTCACTAGTGTGAGGAGGAGGACGAAACGCCTGAACCACAATATCCCTGGAGCGGAAGAACTCCGGATATTTACAGGCACGAAGGCAGGATTAGGCCGCAGAGTGGCACCGCAATCGGAACGAAAGACAGGCACTCTGGTCGTACCGAGAGAGCACAAAGCACACCCACGCGTTCAGCGGAGCAAGAACGCTGTGATGTATGTGGCTGTTGGTGTGTTACGACCTCACCATTCCTATTCCTGCCCTCTAGGGGGAGGGCGAGCACTTCTTAAGGTGACAGCTCAGCCCGCTTCCGGGTTCGTTGTTATGGCAATAAAGATAGCTGCAGCCATCGTCTGTAGTCCCTGTCAACAGCGTATCCAGTGTGATTAATATGCTACCATTGTACGGGGTCACATATATAATAAATGGCGACGAGTACGGTTCATCCAGTGACGGCACTGGTTGAAAAGAGTCCACGCTGAAGTTTGTTTGATGACGGAACGAGTGGAAGAGGAATCTACACTGACGCCGGTTAGCGAAGGGGCTAACGTCGGCGGATCTGCCGCGGGACAATCACACAGAGGGATGGCTGGTATCATCGGGCATATCGTGGCTTTTGATGAATCGACGGAGCAGTGGCCAACTTATGTGGAACGGTTTGAACATTTTGTGGCTGCAAATGACATTTCCGATGAGAAGAGGCTTCCGGTGTTTTTGAGTCTAATAGGGGCATCAACATACGGGTTACTGCGCAGTTTGATTGCTCCGGATAAACCGGGGGATATAACTTATACTCAGACTGTACAAGCATTGCAAAGCCATTTTTCTCCCAAACCCATTGTGATTGCGGAAAGATTCCGTTTCCATAAACGACATCAATCGGAGGGGGAGACAATAGCCCAGTATATTGCGGATTTGAAGAAGCTGTCGGAGCACTGCGAGTTTGGCACGTACCTGTCAGACGCGTTACGGGACCGGTTCGTGTGTGGTCTTCTCAGCGAGTCCATACAGAAGAGACTATTGACCGAGAATGCTCTCACCTATCACAGAGCGGTGGAAATAGCCGTTGCTATGGAAACGGTGGCGAGGGAGGCACAACAGCTCAGCAGCTCTGTAAAAGTGAATGCGATGTCTCTCTCATCTACACCTGGAAGAAAATGCACCCGGTGTGGGAGGACAAATCATGTGGAGAGTGGCTGTTTCTTCAAGGACCAGGCCTGTCACCGTTGCGGTAAGAAAGGCCATATTGCACGTACATGCAGAGAGAGCAAGCAGGAAAATAAAGCAGCAAGTGACACAAGATGGGAGCAAAGAGACAGAGGGGGGATTAACACAAGATGGGAGCAAAGAGACAGAGGGGGAGAAAGGTCAAAAATGCGGATAAATAAGATGAACACCAGGGGGATGCAGAGTGATACAGGGTCTGATTCAGACAGGGAATTAGCCCTGCACAGGGTGGATGCAGCAGGTGATGTGTCTCAGCAGGGCGGTTCAGCCTCATCAGTGATTTGGGTTAGGCCAAAAGTGGAGGGGCAAATGATTGACATGGAGCTTGACACGGGGGCAGCCGTTTCACTGATATCAGAGAAATTGTATAGTGAAAAATTCAGTCATATTCGCCTGCGCCACACCCACATTCTGCTGAAAACATATACAGGTGAAGTGATCGCACCAGTGGGGGTGGTAAAGGTGAAGGTTCAAATGAACAGAGACCAAGCACGGCTCCCACTATATGTGGTGAAAGGCGATGCACCCCCCTTGTTCGGCCGTGAGTGGCTGAGAAGAGTGAGACTGGACTGGAGAGCCATAAAAACAGTTAGATCTGGACAACACATGCAGGGGAACACGCTGGAAGCAGTGTTAAAGGGGCATGCCAATGTATTTAAGGATGAACTGGGGACATTGAAGGGCTTTGAAGTAGCTCTGACACTCAAGCCCGAACATCAACCGAAGTTCTGTCAGGCCCGGGTGGTTCCCTATGCACTTAGGCCAAAGGTGGACGCTGAGCTAGAGCGCCTGCAACGGCTAAATGTAATTTCGCCTGTGCAGTTCAGTGAATGGGCGACCCCCATTGTGCCTATCATTAAGAAGAATGACAGTGTGCGCATCTGCGGGGATTTTAAAGTGACGGTGAACCCGGCCCTCTGTGCTGAACATTATCCAATACCCCGGATAGAGGATATGTTTGCTTCGCTAGCGGGGGGGCAGCGGTTCAGCAAGCTGGATCTGGCTCACGCATACTTGCAGGTGCCGGTGCAGGAGAGTTCACGCAAATATCTCACCATCACAATGCACAAGGGGATAACGTCAGCGCCCTCTATCTTTCAGCGTATTATGGATCAAGTCCTCCAGGGGCTTCCCAATGTGCACTGCTTTTTGGATGACATATTGGTAACTGGGTGTAATGATGCAGAGCACCTGAAGAATCTGGAGGGGGTGCTGGGTCGATTGGAGAAGTTTGGTCTCAGGGCGCAGCGAGGGAAATGTGAGTTTTTCAAGGACTCACTGGAATACCTGGGACATTATATTGACGCCACGGGCCTTCATAAATCCCCAGAAAAGCTCAGGGCGATTGCTGAGGCCCCAGCCCCGACAAATGTGGGCCAGCTGCGCTCCTTCCTGGGATTAATTAATTATTATGGTCGGTTTGTTCAGGACATGGCAACGACACTCAGCCCCCTTCACGCGTTACTACATAAGGGGACACCATGGAAATGGTCACAGGAGTGTGGGAAGGCTTTCTGCTCAGCTAAGGATCAACTGCTCTCGGAGAGGGTGTTGACACATTACAATCCCCAACTGCCAATCATACTGGCGTGTGACGCCTCGCCCTATGGCGTGGGCGCGGTGATTTCGCATGTGATGCCGGGAGGTCAAGAGAGGCCCATAGCGTTTGCCTCCAGGACATTGAGTAAAGCGGAGCAAAATTATGCTCAGATTGAGAGGGAGGCCCTGGGGATCATATTTGGCGTGCGCAAGTTCCACGCCTATCTGTACGGGCGCCATTTTACCCTACTCACAGACCACAGGCCCCTGACTACAATATTGAGCCCCAGTAAAGCTATCCCATCGATGGCGGCTGCTAGACTGCAGCGATGGGCCCTAATATTAGCTGCTCACAACTACACGATTCAGTACAGGGGGGCGGCGGACCATGGCAATGCGGACGGCCTCTCACGCCTGCCACTGCCGGTTGAGCATAAGGACAAACCAGGTTCAGTGGATACGGTACTGATACATCACCTTGAATCGCTGCCAGTATGCAGCACGGACATTCGTAAGGAAACGAGGTATGATCCAGTACTCGCTCAGGTGATGGACATGTGTTTGTCAGGACACTTCCCTGTGGTGCAAGGGCAGGACAGTGCACTGACTCCCTATTACACAAGAAAAGATGAACTCTCAGTGGTACAGGGGTGTTTGTTGTGGGGAAATCGGGTGATTGTGCCTCCAAAATTGAGACCCCAATTACTACAGGAGCTGCATGCAGGCCACCCGGGAGTAGTTCAAATGAAAGGTGTGGCTCGTAGTTACATCTGGTGGCCGGGGATTGACGCTCAAATAGAACAACAGGCCAGAGTGTGTCAGTCGTGTCAGCGCAACCAGAAATCTCCCGGTCTCTCCCCACTTCACTCCTGGCCGTGGCCAGGCACTCCGTGGCAGAGGATACATGTGGACTTTGCAGGGCCCTTCGAGGGTCATATGTTTATGGTGGTGGTGGATGCTCACTCCAAGTGGCCAGAAGTGAAGCTGATGGGCTCCACCACAACTGCTAAGACTATTCAAGTACTGCGGGGGTTGTTTAGTCGCCATGGATTGCCAGAAGTTCTGGTGAGCGACAATGGGCCGCAGTTTACTTCATATGAGTTTGCGTCTTTCCTCAAGGGAAATGGAGTGAAACACATGCGCTCTGCTCCTTTCCACCCGGCCACGAACGGTCAAGCGGAGCGCTTTGTACAGACACTAAAACGCTCATTGAAAGCGTCTCGAGGAGCGACGACAGTGCAGCACAGACTGGATTCGTTTCTGCTCAGCTACAGAAATGCTCCCCACGCCACGACTAATGAGTCTCCGGCGGTGCTTTTCCTTCGCCGCCGACTCCGCTCCCGCCTTGACCTTCTCAAACCCAGTGTGGCAGCGGTGGTGGATCAAGCTCAGACAGTCCAGCAGGATCGCAGAGCCCAGTTCGCCAGAGACAAGGACTTTGCATCGGGAGACCCGGTGCTGGTCCGTGATTATAGACGGGGGGAGGATAAGTGGATGCCAGGGGTGGTGGTCTCCCAGGAGGGGCCAGTGTCCTACACAGTCGGGGTAGGCTCGGGGCATTGGAAACGCCACACAGAACAGATGCGGGCCTGTGACCCGATGCTACTCACTTCAGGGGAGCCTATACCACCAGCCCCATTGGCACAAACTACGACAGCCATTATGCCAGATCCAGTGACCGGTTCCCCAGCGGGCGGACAGGAGTCCTCCCTAACCGGTCCCTCAGTCACGCACACTGAGGCAGCTGACTTAGAGCCAACCAGAACATCTACAGAGACTAGTAGGAGGTACCCGGTGAGGGTAACTAAGCCTCCTGATCGTCTCACATATTGAGCGGGACGTTCTGACAGTCTCAGTTGGACTATGGGGGTTATTGCACTATTGTTTTGTGGTGTTATATTAGAAGGGGTCATTCAGGGGCACTTTATCACTATATTAGGTACAGGGTTTGGAAGTGGGGACAGCGATACGATTAAGTGGGGAGGAGTGTGATGTATGTGGCTGTTGGTGTGTTACGACCTCACCATTCCTATTCCTGCCCTCTAGGGGGAGGGCGAGCACTTCTTAAGGTGACAGCTCAGCCCGCTTCCGGGTTCGTTGTTATGGCAATAAAGATAGCTGCAGCCATCGTCTGTAGTCCCTGTCAACAGCGTATCCAGTGTGATTAATATGCTACCATTGTACGGGGTCACATATATAATAAACGCGGTCTTGAACGACAGCTGTTCCAACGGCGCTTGCTCAAGAGGCTCAAACGGGGCCAAGGACAACCGACCGAGGACCAATTGAAGATCCCAACTCGGAGCCAAAGAGCGTTGTACCGGCTTAACGCGTCGAGCGCCAAGCAGGAAACGCTTCACAAGAGGGTGGCTGAACAAGACATCCCCCTCAAATCCCTCATGATAGGAGGATATAGCTGCTGCATATACCCTCACCGTCGAAGCCGACAGTCTATCAAGGAGAGACTGGAGGTAACTAATGACAGCACACCTTACACCACACTTGGAACATACGCCATCTGCCCGCGTAAAGCGCGACAGTGGAAGGAGCATGCGCATTCCGGATGGTATCAACCACAGAAGGGTCCATCCTTCTCTCCAGACTACCAGTAGCTGGATCAGGACCGGGAACCACACAGCTGCGCCCTTGTCCGGCACCATCAGGATCAAGAACCTGCGCTCCTCAACGTACCCGTCCCAACAACTGACCTAACAGATGCATGGGGAATAATCCCAGGCGGCACGGCATCGGTCCCAGACCTGCCTGGCTATGTCCGGACGTAATCCCCACCCGTCAGGATGAGGACCGCCCCGCGACAGTACACCTGTACCCACATTCACCCTGCCGGGGATGTGGGGAGCCCTCAGGCCGTGCAGATGGACCCGCCGCCTGGTGCAGACGGGGGGAGCGTACTCCTCCCTGTCTGTCGATATACGACACTGACGTCGTATTGTCCGTCCTGATCAACACCGATTGAGGACCAGAAGGACCGCTTTCAATACCAACACATTGAACGTAGCTCAGACCGGGCAGCATGGTTTGCCAGCTGCCCCCTACTGCGTTGGCCCGACGCGTCACCAGCGAGGGAGGCGTCGGTGAAAAACGTGACGTGAGACAGCGCCGTAACCGTCCTAGGACGGAACCTCCCGAGCGTGTCGACAACACGCTCTGAGAGGGATGCCCATAGCCCTCCAACTGTTGACTGGGAAGAGGAGTACTCTACTTCCAGTCTACAGCAAACCCCAGGCTGGTAGGAACCTGCCTGGTACGAGAACCAACGATCCACCTTGACCGCGAAGGACCAGAACGTCGTCAGGGCAGAATACACTTCGTAACCCCTGACGACGCAGAGGCCCCAGTGCGGCCCCAGAGAAAACCGAACGGCAGCCTCTGGTACTCATACGCTAACCCTGCAAAGGAAGCGTAGGTAAGCCCTAGGATGGAAAATCGGAGATGCAAATACGCATCCTACAGGTCTATGGAGGAGAACCAGACCCCCACCTGACAGTGTTCAACAGGTAGGAGACGATCCAAAAAATGCTGAACCTTCCCATGGGACAGGTCCAGCATGGGTCTGACACCCCCCCCCTCCCGATTTCTCAGGCACCAGAGAACACCGGGAGGAGAACGCCACAACGATGGCTTGCTTCGTCCACAGAGATTGGATCTCGTTGACCAGAGCTGTCACTGCTGGTGAACCTGACAATAGGGTCTGTACCAAACCCGAAAACGGGTGGAGTTGTGTAAACACAAGTCCCCGCCTCAGCGTTCTCTCCATCCACCTCGACATATGGTACTGCCGTAGTCATTTGTGATGACACTCCTAACGCACCCGCCGCCATGTGGCGCAGGTCCGCCAGGAACTGTAGATAGTCGGCCCGGTCCCACCCGCTGTGCGTAGCCAACCCTGGACCCTTGCGAGCAGAGCGTTCCGTGGAGTCGGGTCGGAACCTGACACTACCCACGAGGCAATCGCACCCAAGGGGGGACCCCGACAGAAAGGGCCGGTTTGATACGGGGGAAGCTGACATCAATCTAGGTGACAAAAGCCCCCCCACTGAACACCCCTCCAGAACATGCTGAGGAGTTGTTCTGCAGCCGGACATGCAAGGCGTGAGGACCCCATGGGTTCCACACACCGTAGCCCTGCAGTGATATTACTACCACCCAAATCACGCGCGCCTGCGAAACCACTGCCAATCTTTCAGGAGTGGGAGGCACCAACATGATACCTGGCCTGGCGAAGGCGAGGTCGGGGAAGCCCGCACTGTGTGCCTCAAAGGGTTTCGAGCCCCCCTGCTGACAACACTTATAGTTGACAGACATAACACCAGGCTCAACCAACACAGCTTATGGTGTGGGAGCCGCTTGACAGCACAACATTCTCACAGACAGACCCAGGCTCAGCCATCAACTGGGTGTCAGCCCCCGTCCCCATGAGAAGAGAAAAGTGGGGCCGCCCGCGCTTCAACGAAGGCACGCGGCCCGCAGCCAAAGGAAACAATCAGAGCCCCCTTTTTCCGCTGGTGTTGGGGGAGGGAGTGATCGGAGAGCGGGCTGCTCGCGGCAGGACGGTGACGGCTTGTTGTTCAAGCCGAGCCCATCCAATATGGCCGATCCCTCGGCCGCCAAGGCTGTCAGCCTTGTGGACACCTGTCGAATCAACGCCCAGGATACCTCTGGCGGGGGAAACATGGCCGCCTGTCGAGGGCCTCGTCATCGCTGCTGACGAGGCCGTGCTCTCTCTTCTTCTGGCTGCGCGGTGTGAGGCGGTGTGGGGCCTAGGACAATACCGCCCGCGCTCCAGCAGAAGACCAAAATCCCCTGCGGAGAGGGGAACCCTGAGCGGTTATAGCTTGCGGCTAGGTCAAAGCTAATAACGTCAACAACCTCGCCCGATGTGTCGACGTCGGACAGACACCATTTTTTTGATAGAAAAAACAGCAATTCGAACACAGTTCTAATCGCTGCCAATTCCATACCGTGGCGGTACAGGCTTTAGCAGCCCACCAGCCACTCGCCAGGCCGACCCACCCATGGCGTCGGCCGGGCGGGGCACTGTTTCAAT